>NC_089842.1:193257344-193554844 GCF_035609145.1 Eleutherodactylus coqui
GAAAAGTTGTGTTTACCGAATTAATTCGAGTGAGTTTGTGGAAATAAAAAAAATGGCTTTCCTGAATACCAGACACCTCGGTCTATATAGCACAGCTTTTCTTCCACCCATTGTTCAGCGGCATTGAGTGTCTACAAAACAGGAAGCAGCTTCCCCCGGACCTGCTGGGCTGTAGTATAACCCACTGTATCCTCCTTTTCAGAGTTTTTAAGGTCATATTGATTGTTGTATAAGAATGTGCCAAATTAATCAGTACTGGAGTATTGGGTTATTACATGTGTTGACCTCTTCCCTGTATTATTGACATTCTTTATGCAATTTTTTGAGTCTAACACATAGTGGATATTACTTGTAAACTAAACTAGAATATTATTTAGGCAAGCTGTCTGTATACTGCCAATATAGAAAAAGTAGCTTCAGAACTGCTTTACTATGGCCAATATGAGTGAACACAGAAGGCCACGTATACTTGTCTGGACTCGCGGCTCATAAATCAAATTCATTACAGTTTTCACTTACATCATAGAGATCTGTCTTCTTATTTTTGCCGTCAAAAACTGACATGAGTTTTTTAGAACAGGACATGGTGAGTAGTGACAGCATTTGGGTGACTGGGGTCTGAAAAGTCAGTGGCCTAATACTAGTAAGGGGCAACAAGAAGAATATGCAGTTGTAGGCTCTGTTCACATTATGTCTGAGCCTTCTATCAGATGTATAGGTCAGAAGTATATGTCAGCAGACCCCCGACCAGCTTAAACAATGACAACTGTTATACTGGGAGGAGGTTCTCCCCTGTAACTGGGACTCCTATGGATGCTCCAGTTAGGCTGTCCACGGGCGGGTTCTCATTGCGTTCCCTGCGGTTTTAAACCGGCCGCGGGGAATGGCGGAGAGTGCTTCCCCCCTGTCCATCAGCGGAAAATCATTGCGATTCTCCACTCGCGGACGGCAAATCGCAGCATGCTGCGATTTGCCGTGATTCTCCACAGTCAGCCTGTCAGATAGGCTGACAGCGGAGATTCGTCTGCCAGCCCCTGCTCCTGGGTAGCAATATCCAGCAGAAGCCTGGCAATGGCCGCACTTGATCCAGGGAAGGACAGCCCTAAACATCTACTGTGGGTAATGGTTTCATATGCCTCCCTGCCCCTCGGTCTGTGATAGACATGATGATTATTTATAAAATGTCTATCGATATTTGTATATAACCCAAATGTATTTTGCTATTGTAATGACTTCAACCTAATGTGGAACTCTGCTGCATAAGGAAAGAGTTAAATCACAGTGTCATATATATATATATATTGCTTGTGCTCATGGATGAATCTCCAGCCCTGCCCCCCACGCTGAAACTTCTACAACAAAGGAATTCATTCAGCCTGAGCACATGTTGATAAGACTTGCCACATACACAGAAACTGCTTAAGGTTGCCTGCATAGAGGGCAGAGTCCATGTTACATCCTGGCTAGTAGGAGGTGGGCAGAGAGGTGGGGGATTCTGTATGATCCGACAAATGAGAATCCTATATGTTACTGATGTAACCTGTTGCACGCCCATTAAAGGGCGGTTGTCATGTGTTATAATAAAAGGCCTGAGCCTCTACACATGGTAGAGACTCTCTCCCGGTTTTAGACCAGCATTTGTGTCTGATTCTGGATCGATGATGTGTGCACACGACACTCAATTCGGAAAGCGACAAAATACCCCAAAGCCTGCTGGAGAAATCATATTCCAGTTCAGTGGCGTCTCCTGGGTGGACCGAGTTAAGAGATTTTGATTTCTTTCATTCTGGAAAAATACAGAGATCGGCGGATGGCACGCAGAACTCAGGGGCCCGAAAATCTACAGAACACGGTAAGATTGCTTTATGTAAATCTACCGATGTGATCTGGGTTCTGACTGCTTTTCTGCCTGTTCCTGGTCCAGAGTGATAAATCAATGAAAGGCAGGTAATATAGTTCTTTCTTACTCGGAAAAGACCACCGTTTTAACCTGCTTAAGGGGTATTTTGTATGCTGTGTCTGTTATGTCTGAGACGGTTAAAAATTGTGTATACAAGACCAAGAGATAAATTCTGTGAGGGTTAATGTGTCGGGAGGGCGGACTCGGCTGTTTAAGTCTGAGGGAACACGCCAGTGACACGTGCTCCTAGGTAAAACTAGTGTGAGGTTAGGAAGATTTATGATACGTATACTTAACTTTATGATTGAGCGTGTTATGTTCTCATATGTGGAAAGGTATATACTGTGAAGTATAGCCGTGCTTTGTGACGGCTGATTTCTCCAGAATATTATTGAGGTTTTGGTCATTGAAAATAATCGTCAGTCTCTGTGTATAGCTAAATGTCCTGTCTAGGACGTGTACAGGAAGTGCTCTTCGGGATTGCTAGTAGACCTTGGGTTGATATAAAGGTGGATGAGATATATATATACCTTGAGCCGTTGTGGGTATTCTCCAGTAATCCCGTCTGTCTGGTATTATAGAAAGAATGTGCAGTGTTTATTGTTGGGGGGAGGGCTGCTGATAAGAGTGAGCTGAAAGCTTTTTCCAATTAACCCTTTCTGTTTACTTTGTCGTTCCCTGTGTTTTGTAGAATTAATGTGCATTATAATTCTGAGTGGGAAAGAGGTTATATGGAAAGGATTTGAAGAAAGCAGATTTTACAAGAGAAACAGTACTGTGTGCAGAAACTTTGAATAGAATAGAATAAGCAGGTAGCATAGAGTTGAGCAAAGTGAGCAAGGACAAAGGTCATAGAGCTTGTGATTTGGTTACTGAACAATGGGAAAGGATCAGGAAAAGTTGCAGAAAGAAATGCCAGGTTATAGACAGATAAGATAGATTGTAGAAAGTTTTCAGAAGATGAGCAGGAAGCCTAGCAGAAAGAAATGTGTTTTTAGATTGCTAGAAGGAGGTATAATGTAGTTAAGAGATTGAAGAGGGGAAAGCATGTAGGGGGGGTATGTGTATTGCTTATGAACAATGTAATGTCTTTGTGTTGACTGCAGCCCCTCCCTGTAATGGCGGCCGTGCTTGCAATGTTTACAATCCAACATAGTGTGACTCTGCAGTAAATGTAGTGAGGCCTGCCCCCACCCTGAAGTTACTTCCCCCCATGTGCTCACTTTCAGGGTGTGTGATGTTACTTCCGGTCCCTCCCCATCCGGGACAGGACCTGGCCCCGCCCCTTTCTGCCTCTGGCGGCCATTTTGCTGCATTTGGGAAGCCTATATTTCCCAATGCCACTGTATCCAGTGCTAACATCATGATTGTCTGAACAAAGGTTTCGTTTGACCAGACTTTGTTACGCTCCAAGATGTGGCCACTTTGGATGTGTGATAAGTTCAGGGAAACAAACCTTTGTGGAGATGCAGCTTGGGACATAGTAGATGACTAAGCTGGTTTATAGTGCATGGAAGATTGGAGTTGATGCATGGGGGACAGAGGCCAGGAATACATGACAGGGGACGCTCTCTCATGTTCCCAGGGGCTCTGTTTTCCACTGCCCGCTTCTCCAATGGATGCTCAGACAGATGATGTTACGGAAGGCTCCTACAGATGAAATAATTTCCCTATAGTCACCCAGCAAACTTTTTCATGCAATTTGGTGAAGTAATTTTACTTTTTATGTGAAGAAAGAGGGACTGAATTGCCCAGAGTAGGATGTTAATTCATCCGTATGCTTTAGTTTTTCTTTAAGTCTTTTGTATATTCTAGTGTCAGTTTACACTGAAGCTATAATTATATTCCGACAGGAGAGTAAAAGCTAAACGCTGGCCATACCCTGAAATACTATTACACTGGGTGACGTAAAATTTTACTTGTGTTGCGCCCCCTTGTGTTAAAAAATGCTAACTGCGACCTGAAATAAAAAAAATTTTTTTTTTTTTTAAGGAGATTTTCGCTCAGACTTCGCTGCATACAATGTCACCTTGACCTACAAAGTGCTTGTTTTTGTGCCTCTTGGTTTACTAGTTTGAACGCAATGACTCTTTTTCCATTGAGTATTGCGGTTCAAAAGGGGGGAGGCATAGGTGATCTGGGTCATAGATGATCTAGGTGTTGTAGATCAGCTATTGGGTTTGAAAAAAAATAAATAAATGATTTTGTGCTACAAGATTCCGAGCCATGTGAAATAGAACATCAGAACGATTATTTAGTACTAATTCAGTAAGAAACTGCAGATATGCAAACAGTTATCAGAACCTCTGTTGATAATGCATATGTTGAGCTTTTTGCAGATGGTACCAGGGTGAGGACTGATGACTCCACATCGGATATGCAGTGGTCACACAACAAGATGTCCTAGAAGCAGAAGCTCTGCCTCCGCATGTCACAGTACAATAAGCGGAATGGAAGGCCCTCACTGAGGCGTGTAGAGTGGCGAGAGGTAAGACCGGCAATCCTTTACACTGACTCCTGGTATGCATTTGGCATAGCTCATGATTACGGCCCAATATGGAAGGCCAGACAGTTTTTTACCTTAGCAGGACAACCAATTGAGAATGGTGCAACGGTACAGAGTCGCATGGAGGCCCTACTTCTACCTGACAAAGTTGAGAGTTCGCACCGATTCCTACACTGGAGAGGCGAGAGACGACACCCTCGCTGACAGCATAGCAAAGGCAGCGGTCCTCAAGCCGTGGAAGAAAGAAGAAAGATACTGACAGCATGAGTCAGTGGCAAAAAACTTTGGACATTGACAAAAATTTGGACTTTGATATGCTAAAGACTTTTACAGTTACCAGCCAGCAAGGAAGGAAAGAATAAATGGACTAATATGGGAGCAGCAGAAACAGGACAGCGTGTGGTGAACAGTCAACAGCACTTGCCCACCACAGTTCCTGTATCCCATGATGGCCCAGCTGATGGACGCAAAGACCCACCTAGTAAAGCAGTAATGACGACGACGCTTGAAAGAGGTTGGGCGACTTCTAGGTTCTCTGTAGCTGCTGCATCATTTGTCCGGTTTAGCATGATCTATGCCATGGGTAAGTCAGGGCAGAAGTAAATTTGCCACATCACACTTGCCGGGACCACTCTACCCATTTCAGGGATTGCAAATTGACTACGTTCAGCTCCCACTTGTTGGGAAGTATGACTACGTGCTTGTTGTTGTTGATGTCTTTGCAGGTTGGAGGCCGACCCTGTTACCAAGGTAAACAAGTAGGTAACCGCAAAGAAGCTCATGAACGAGGTAAACTGTGAATATGGGGTACCAGAGGTGATTCAGAGTCAGACAGAGGTATAAACTTCGCAGGTGAATGTAACATGTCATGTCTGCTCTGGGTGTGTCCCAGGCCTTTTACATACTCTACCATCTTTAGAGTAGTGGAAAGGTGGAGAGACGTAGTGGCACGCTAAAAAGTAAGATACTTAAAAAATGACGCCACTTTGGAAAGACTGTCCTCCAATAGCCTTATACAGTGTTAGATATGAACCCAAGGGGGATTATACATTGTCTCCCTACGAGATTGTTTGGGCTAGCCCCAAGGCTAGGTCGTTACTATCCTCAGTGGTTACAATTACAATCTGATGTGTTGACTGAGTATGTGATTTCCGTTGTTAAAGAACTAACCAAAGCCTATGCACAGGTGTTCTCTTCCAGACTCAGAGGCAGACACTGGGACACATATCTTGCAGCCTGGGGATTGGGTGTGCGTCAAGAAGTTCCCCAGGAAGCACCCTCCTGAGCCCCGATTTGATGGCCCCTACCAGGTGCTTCTGACTACTGCCACAGCTGTGAAACTAGCCGAAAGACTTACATGGATCCATGCTTCATACTGTAAGAAAGCTTCAGATCCGGGAGACCAGTCTTAGTTGTGCCAAAGACGTTACTCTGGTTAGGGCTAGTGAGAGAGGAGGGTGGCAACTGGAATCCTTAGTCGGAAGAATATGAGGGTATGGTTACCTTCTAGTATAACTCGTCCAATGCTCAAGTAGCCGCATATTCCTTCGACTATTGTACTGTGGTCCCGTGTCTAGGCGCAAGATCCCACCGCAGGCCAGATTTAGCCCAGTCCGGCTGGTTATATGACTTATATACCCGGGGAATACAATATGTTTGCGCCACTGATAACGTCTGGGGAGAAGACTGCCGTTATTGGGGATTAGTGGGATGGAACGCAGGAACAGACTAGTCCTATAAACCGCGAAGTGCCTTAAATAAGAAAGATAGGAGCGGGAAATCCCTAATTAGTCGTATAACCCTCCTTGAGAATAATAAGGACAGCAGGTATTGGAAGGCTGAACTTAGTATGTTGCTTGGTTTTAATGCGGTTTTTACATTAACCATGGGAGATCCAAGCCCGGGGGACGGGGGAGACTTATAGTCTGGGGACATACCGGTACGGGAGGACAGATCCCTTAGGGAAGTTTAAAATAAGGGATATGGTAGATGCAGCCGAATGGAAGCCTTCACTTAGTCCCGTGCCCATAATTAACCCCCTCCGCCGTAAGATAAAGACCTTGACGAACATGATGATCATAGCCGACCCTACCTTTTGAGGACACCTTGACAGTAGCGACTGGCTACTCTGACCAGAATCTCTGGTTGGAGTTGATGAGGTACAATGCTAACAGGAGCAACAAGTCTAACTGTTGCGTGTGCGGTAGTGCCCGACCACACTCGGGGATGGTCCCCCTAAATCTCCCTGTAGATGCTGAAGAGTGGTTTATTAGTCTCTTCACGAACATTTCCGCTAATTACACTGTCCGTGAGAAATGGAAGAAGGAATACTCTATAACTACTTAAGTGTTTTGCACCGGAGAGAGTGTTACTGACTACCCTGGAAACTACACCTGCCAGGCAAATAGGCAGGGTGGAGGGAGATTTTTGGGGAACTCACCAACGGGTATTGCTCCTCCTACAGTATGATAGGAGGGGAATAGATGCAGAATCAGGTCCAGTCCTTAGGAGACGTTTACTGG
The DNA here is from genome assembly GCF_035609145.1 of Eleutherodactylus coqui. Classification (NCBI taxonomy): domain Eukaryota; kingdom Metazoa; phylum Chordata; class Amphibia; order Anura; family Eleutherodactylidae; genus Eleutherodactylus; species Eleutherodactylus coqui. Next base: position 193,264,273 of record NC_089842.1, read on the forward strand.
CTTTGTGGAGACATGAGGTAGAGGACCCGCCTGGAGGGTAATTGGACAGGGGAGTGTGCCTTAGTAAAGCCCTTATGCTCCTCCACATCCTGTCAGACACCAATGTTTTCCTTGTTTGAAAAAGATGAAGAGCCAGTTCCGATAATGCCAAACACATACGCTATCAAAGAAAAAGGAGAAATGTACTAGTACTGCGCCTGCCCCGATCTCCTAAGATGGACTGTCAGTGGAATTCCCATTTGCCTAGGGATAGTGCAGAAGACCTTAGGTTCCGGCGAGGGCCCACCCTGTGGGGTGTTAACTTGTACAGATAGAGGGTATGGATGCCCGGAAATGAGCCCAGGGAATCCATGGCCTCCCTCTGAGGTGAGGTAGGGATCCCCCCCTCTTAGGAGTAGGGACTTACGGGCAGTGGGAAAACCCTGACGCAAGGGTGAGGCGACTTGGACGTGTTCACCATTAGGACTATCTCCAGGAGGGACTTTGGTGTGGGTGAAGATTAGGGAGTCCCACGCCGTGCGTACCTGTGCACGCTACTAGTATTGTAACATTATGCTAGAGCGAGAAGAGAGACCCCTGGTGGTAGCTTTGATCTACACGTGTACATTGACGTCATAGGATAGCCAAGGGGGGTACCTGACGAGTTTTAAAAATTAGAGACCAAGTTAAAACTAGATTCGAGTCCATTTTCCTGATCATTAGGGTAAATAAATGTTGACTGGATTAATTATGTTTATTATAATTAGCAGTGGTTTATAAATTATACTAGAGACGCCTTATAGGGACTAGTCGACCAATAGGACCTACCTCGACTATGACTTTTCAGAATAGAATGGCCTTAGAGACGACTTTAGCTAAAAAGGGGAGTGTCTGAAAGATGATAGGGGAGACTTGTTGTACCTACATCCCAGACGACACGTGACCCGCGGGTAAAGACGCAGTTGCCATTAAGAAGCTGACCGCACTAACTAAAAAGAGCTAACTTTTGGGACCAGCACTCGCCATGGATGAGCGGGTGGTAAAGGATCCTGGCACAGACGGGCGTCGCTGTTGTATGTGAACTGATGGTTACCTTTTCTGTTCTAGTCTGCTGTGTTATCCCCTGTGTCAGAGAGACCTGTGAAACTGATGCTGGAAAAGCCGCTCCCACCATGAGTTTGCTGGATGCATCCCCAGAAGGAGTGGACGAGTCCTACACCCCCTTGAAGACCCTAAAACGAACCTTCAACGCGCTCCAGTTATAGGCTCACGCGCAGAGAACTGTGAAAATTAGAGGATAGACATTTTAAGGGGGGATTGTGATAGACATGATGATTATTTATAAAATGTCTATCGATATTTGTATATAACCCAAATGTATTTTGCTATTGTAATGACTTCAACCTAATGTGGAACTCTGCTGCATAAGGAAAGAGTTAAATCACAGTGTCATATATATATATATATTGCTTGTGCTCATGGATGAATCTCCAGCCCTGCCCCCCACGCTGAAACTTCTACAACAAAGGAATTCATTCAGCCTGAGCACATGTTGATAAGACTTGCCACATACACAGAAACTGCTTAAGGTTGCCTGCATAGAGGGCAGAGTCCATGTTACATCCTGGCTAGTAGGAGGTGGGCAGAGAGGTGGGGGATTCTGTATGATCCGACAAATGAGAATCCTATATGTTACTGATGTAACCTGTTGCACGCCCATTAAAGGGCGGTTGTCATGTGTTATAATAAAAGGCCTGAGCCTCTACACATGGTAGAGACTCTCTCCCGGTTTTAGACCAGCATTTGTGTCTGATTCTGGATCGATGATGTGTGCACACGACACTCAATTCGGAAAGCGACAAAATACCCCAAAGCCTGCTGGAGAAATCATATTCCAGTTCAGGTCCAGCCCGCTGCTGGTGCCCCCTTCAACTTTGACTTTCACCGTGTCCGACATTTCACAAATGGATTTTATGATCATGTCCTATATTTCGGGAAAACGGAGACACACTTTCGATAGTCTCTCAAATAGTTTAATTTTGTTTGTTACATACTCTTATGCGTAAGTTTTGTTTTTAAGACTGCACCAAAGGTTCTTTCATATCCAAGCTGTTGCCCAGACATGGAAGCACCTTGAGTTTGGATTCGTTCAACACATGCATCACAATTTTTGCCATGTGGCATGAAGCTCCATCCTATATAACAATGCATTTCCTATCCATAAACCACTTATTTAACTGATTAAACAGATAATTTTTAATCACATTGCAAAACTGGAATTGATCCATCATTTCGTTTACTGCTTGCAGACGACCTGGACCCTTTACCGAGATTGCACCCCAAAGAATCAGTTTGTCCATATGTTTAACTTTTTTTTTAACAACGCAGTCATATAGAAATTCCTTTCCCAACTTCCTCCTTATATACAAGCAATGATGATCCATCGTTCCAGTTGACTCATGAGAGAAGTCTCCCAATCTTTAGAACTCCAATCCATAAAGGGGTTGTCTAAGTTCTAGGTCCAGTGTAAAACCAGTTTGCTGGAGACTAACATAACAAATACGCTTATACTTACTTCTCTCTGTTCCGCTGTGTAGCCACTTCGGGTTTCTGCCCTGACTTCACATTTACAGGCTGCCCCAGTGGTGAGGTAAACAGTGGGAGTGGGGAGAGGGGAGTATAAGCCTATTTGTTATGTTATTGCTTTGGGGAATTGGTTTAACATTGAACCTAAAACTCAGACAATGTCTTTTAATTGTTTGGCCCAAGTAAGTATTTAATCTTCATTTCTGGAGCCAAAAGTTGCATCTTCCTGGATTGATAAACTTGGTAATCTACATCACACAACCTCCTCTTCATGGTCCTACAGTTTAATTTGACACCACTTGGTTACATATATAGCTTTAAAGATTTGGAGCACACCGTCTGATTTTTTAGTCACAGTTTTAACCCCTTAAACCCTTAGTGACCACGCCTCTTTGTGCCTTAATGACCAAGCCAAATTTTGGAATTTGACATGTGTCACTTTAAGATAGAATAACTGCGTAAAGGTTTTACATATCCAAGTGATTCTGACATTGTTTTTTCGCCACATGTTGTACTTCATTTAGGTGGTAAAAAATAGACCGATAGAATTTGTGTATATATATTAAAAGTGCCAAATTGGGAAAATTTAGAAAAAAATTGACATTTTTTTCACATTTTCAATTGCATTATTTCAAATATGTGCAAACATACCTTACAATTTTTTGATAAGATATATATTTCCATCTGTTTACTTTATTTTGGACGCACATTTGAAAAACTTTCTTTTTTTTAATCATTTAGGACACGTACAAATTTAACATTACTTGTCAACATTTTGAGGAACATTTTGTTTTCCTGCACCAAGCCAAGATTGTAAAGGCTCATAGGTGTCAGAATGATAGATACCCCCACAAATGACCCCATTTTAAAAACTATACCCCTTCATGTATTCACTTAAGGTTGTCATGAGTTTTTTGACCCCACCGTTTTTTTTCAAGAGAAAAAATAAGATTTATTATTTTTGCAAATATGTCATTTTAAAGGCAATTTTTTTTCTACAGTAAACATGAATGTGAGGATTTACACCCCAAAATGGTTCCCCCTGTTTGTCCTGTGTTCAGAAACATGCCCAATGTGGCCCTAATATTATGTCTGTATGCACGACAGGGCCCAAAATGAAAGGAGCAGCCAATGGCTTTCAGAACAGAAATTTTGCTTGAGCAGTCAAAACGATCGAGAACCCCCACAAATGACCTCTGCTTGCGGAGGCCTGCAGCGGTTCCCAGCTGTGAGGTCGGCCATGGCCCTGCGTACGGCCACATAATGTACTGCACATAACTACCTACTCACACGGGCGGTCATGCACAGCACACATTTTTTTTGTTTGTATTTCCCGCACTGTCGCTTAGGGATGACACGGGTACCCGCAGCCCGTACACAATGTAGATGCATATGGGCTGTAGTTATATCTGTGACAATGGAGCACAATGAGCTCTATGTTGTAGATATCTGCGGTAAAATAGGACATGCTGTGTTCTGCTTTCTGCGAGTGGATTACGTAATTCCGACCAGCTAATGTGAGCGGAATTGTGTAATTTAGTGCATTTGATTTAACCGCGTATTATCGCGGATCAGACGCTTGTGGAATCTTCAATTCCTATCTGATCCTGTGAGACTGGCCTCATATAGATCGCTACCTTTTTATCACGTGACCCGGGACCGCTCAACGAGGCCACCGGTCAGTGCTTCAGGCTAAACCTGTAAGGGGAGATAAAACTTTAACTTTTTAAACTTTATTTTTCGCTTTATATGATCGCCGTTATCTGATGTATAGCAGAGATCATGTGACTGGGACCCGCATAGAGTAGTCCCCGGTCACATCTACCTGCATTTGGCTATCTTTGACAGCCAGTTCCCGAGAGATTTTAAATTTGCCGTGCTCTCCGGCCTTCTGCGTATGCGCGCCACATCGGAACATGCGCAGAAGTCCAGATCATGGAGGACGGAGGTGAGTATTTTCATCTGCCCTCATGGATTTGATCCATGAGGGGTGCTGAAACTTTACCTTTTTCCACTTTCCGTGATCTCCATTATCCGTTGTAACTGGGAGCCAGGAGACATCAAACCTCCCGGCCTTCTGCGCTTGCGCGTGAGTTTATACGCCGGCGCGCATGCGTAGAAGGTGGCGTCAGGTCCTTTCTGGCCCAGATCACTGTGGGACATCGCGGAGGATGGGGGTGAGTATGCTCAGCTGCCCTCATGGATCCATTGGATAACGCCGATCGCATTACTAGTGGTGGGAGGGGATAATGACAGCTCCCCCATGAAAGTTCTAGGTTGTCAGCTACTTCCGGCAGTTGACAGCATGGAGCTTTTATGTCCAGAGCTTACAGGGCTTTAATTCCCAGAGGAAGCGTGTTTTTATGACCCAGGGAATTAAAGCCCAGCAAGGCAGGATGTAAAAAGTTTATGGGGTGGTCACTAAGGGGTTAAGGACCACCCCCTCCCTTTTTTTTATTTTCATATTTTCCTTAACACTTTTAAAAAATCATAAGTCTTTTATTTATCCATCAACGTAGCGGTCTGAAGGCTTGTTTTTGCAGGACGAGTTGTATTTTCAATGGTACTATTTAATGAAACATATAGTGTACTGAAAAACTTTTAAAAAATGCTAAATGGAGAGAAATGAAAAAACAAAACAAAATTCCACCATCCGTGAGGGTGATCTTGTTTCTACACTGCACACTGCAGCAAAAATGACATGATAATTTCATTCTATGGGTCAGTATGATTAGTATGATACCAATTTTTTTTTTGCTGTACTACTTTTAAAAAATAAAATATCTTGGTGAAAAAAATAAAATTATTTTCTGACGCCATCTTCTGACAGTCATCCTTTTTTTATTTTTATTGTCGTAGTAGTGACGGCTTGCTTTTTGCAGGACGTCCTGTGGTTTCTATTGTTACCATTTTACAGTACATATGACTTTTTGATCGCTTTTTATTAAATTTCTCCCTGGACACTGGGTGACCAAAAGCGCAATTCTGATGTTGTGTAGTTTTTTTTTTTATGACAACGAAATAGCGAGGGGGCCATTTGGAACACCAAAAATGCAATTGAGACATTTAAATGCCGCTGTCAGAATTGACTGCGGCATTTAAAGGGTTAACAGTGGCAATCAGTGGGAGTGCTGATTGCAGCTGTTGCCAGCCGGTGTTAACTGTAAGAAACAGCCAGCACCAGCACTGTATGGCGCAGGATCGAACACTGGTCACCCTCCATACAAACTCCAAACCTCCATGACGTAACTGTTAAAAGTAACGGGCCATCCCTATGGCTGCTTATTCATTTCCATCTGCAGCACCCCTTTCTGTTCACTAAGAAGTCCCAACCCAAATCCATCAAAAATAGAAATGCCTAAAAAAACAATATAAACTTGGTTTCACTGCAATTGTAACAACGCACAGACGTTAGGGTCTGTTCATATCACACTGTTCATTATGCTGCTGGATTCCATCACAGATTGGAAATTTGGATTGCCAAAAGCACATTCCAGACAGAAACCTGGACAGAACTAGGCTTCCATTGATGAAACCTGCTCAAACTGAGACCAATAAGATCTACGTGTGAGTAGGGTTCCATTTGGTTCCCAAATTAGTGCCAGAAAGAATATGTTTTTGTTTTTTTTAACAATGATTTTTATTGAAATTTTCAGCATATAAAGGAATATAGCAGTAGACCAAATTGTACCGGCGTATCATGGTGAAGTAATTACAAGGTATTGTATATTCTGGCTAGGCTAAGTATATCAAAATAGTAGCATTGCGGTATTGCCAGGTTTTTCGCCTTACATTGCTGCTATTCTTGTAAAAATGCTTATTGGTAAACAATGGCCTGGCCAAGGCCAAATTACAGGGCAAGGGGGTAGAGTTGGAACTGGGTATGTTCTGGGGGGGATGTGGGTGAGGGCAGAGAGGGTATGGGGTTCCACTCTCCCAGGGCTGCAACCTGGAAGGGCAAAGGAACTACAAGTCCCTCGCCCGGAAAATGAATTTATAGGAAGGTTGGTGGGCTCCCCCCGATGCTGGAAGGAAATAATTTATCCATGGTGTCCAGATACTAAGAAATCTCTCGTGTTTGTCTTCTGATATGGATGTTAATTTCTCATTGACCAAATACCAATTCATTCGATGCTTAACCTCGGAAAAGTCCAAAGAGGCTTTCCGCCAGGAATTAGCAATAGTTTGTTTTGCTGGTAGAAAGAAGAACGAGATGAACTTTCTGGAGTATGGTGATATATTTCTAATCTTTTTATTCAGCAGAGCCTCCCATGGATCTTTACGCAGGTTATGATAGGTTACTGAATAAATTAGGGAATATGTCCTAATCCAGAACCTTTTGACCCTAGGACAGGACCACCAAATGTGGAGCATATCTCCAGGGAAAGGGAAACCACGGAAACCATCTTTAGAGTATCCGGGAACCGCATATTGTGGGGACCAAGTACCAGCATACAAGAATTTTATATGATGTTTGATCTCCAAATCTGAAGAATAATATGGTTTTAGCAGGTTTCAGCATTGTAAGCCTATGAGTTCGTCCAGGTTCCTGTCTGGGTGCCATTTTCAGCGATCCAGACAGCAACCTGGGACAGAACCCAGTATGGGATAGAAAAACAAGATATGAACAGTCCGTTAATATGTTAGTCAAACTGCATGTGAACTGCTGTGGATAGCTTGTACTCTTGCGGTGCTGTACACCCACTGCAATACATACTGATGGGCCGAGTACAGACTGATAATATGTGTTTGTTACTGTTCAGTGCGCACTAAGAATACATTTTACTAGTGGGCTTTAGGCATCACTGTCTGGCACTGCAATAAGGTTACCCAAGTTAAACATACGTTATGATTGTAACAAGGAGACCTCTGGTGGTAACAGCAGAAATAAAGGCAAATCTCTGGCAACTTCCTCAAACTTTCTTGCAGGAATTGTCCTCATGGTGCAGCCTTCTTTATAGTAAAACTAGAAATGTTGGCCTTCCTGGTTTCTGTAGGTTAGCTTTTTTTAGTTTTGCTAATGACCCCCCCCCCCCCCCTCCACCCCCCAGTCTCCACAAATCAAGGAACGATTTTGGTGTCCCCTAAGCTCGTCTTTAACAATCCGAGTGTTCAATACATCTCGCTGCCAAGTGCTGACCTTTAAGCTTTTAATAGGGTATTCTGGGCATTTAATATTGATGACCTATCCACAAGATAAGCCATCAATAGTTGGGCTTCGCTGTTCGGGATCCACTCCGATCAGATGATCTTCCAACCCGCTGTCAGTACAACAGGGCTGGACATCCGCATTGATAGTTGGAAATGGAACTGTAATATACGGCTTCACTCATATTAAAATCAATAGGAGTGACTCCTTCAAATACTCTTCCGGCTCCTCATTGCAGGCAGTGGGCCGCAGGATCCGCTGACCTGCAGGCACCCAAAACGGTGGACCCCCACTGATCAACTATTAATGACCTATCCTGAGAATAGGTCATTAATAGTAAATGCCTGGAATACCCCTTTAGCATTACAAGGACTCAATAAATGAGTCATTAGTAGCTTTACCGGTTGTTGCCAGCATGCCTGTAAAGAATTATTGGATGTTCTGGAAACTTGGACGGAACAGTATTCTGCACTCAGTTTTTGCCACTGTCACATGGCATATTAAAAAGGAGCAGGCATAATGGTGTGCTTTATCATTGGTTCTAGATGCCATGTGTATATTGTAGGTCTTTCTATTCGTTAACACATATCTGATTACAACTCGTATTTGACATGTGCTTATTGGTCAGTTTTAATAACGCATTCTCACATTCTTGATTGTGCAGGTCATTTCTAGCCACAGCATACCCGTCCACTATGATAAACATGTCACACTGAATCATTTCATTTTTCTATTGGCCAGCGTTAAAAACGCTAAAAAATGCTTTTAAACTGCATTTTACAGTGTTTTTAATGCCCCCCATTCATTTCAAAAGGCAATGTAGGGCATCAAAAATGCTTTGCAACACTGTAAAACAGAACATACAGCGTTCATTTAAGTGCACGCTAAAAATGCTCATCTGAGAGGCCCCATTGAAATGAAGGGAGGCTTAGTGCTGCGCTTTTTAGCAGGCGTTGAAAAATCGCCCGTGTGAGTGTGGACTTAAAGGGGTTGTCCCGCGGCAGCAAGTGGGTCTATACACTTCTGTATGGCCATATTAATGCACTTTGTAATGTACATTGTGCATTAATTATGAGCCATACAGAAGTTATAAAAAGTTTTTCACTTACCTGCTCCGTTGCTGGCGTCCTCGTCTCCATGGTTGCCGTCTAATTTTCGCCGTCTAAAATGGTCGAATGGCCAAATTAGACGCGCTTGCGCAGTCCGGGTCTTCTGCTTTCTTCAATGGGGCTCCGTGTAGCTCCGTGTAGCTCCGCCCCGTCACGTGCCGATTCCAGCCAATCAGGAGGCTGGAATCGGCAATGGACCGCACAGAAGAGCTGCGGTCCACGGAGGAAGAGGATCCCGGCGGCCATCTTCAGCCGGTAAGTATAGAAGTCACCGGAGCGCGGGGATTAAGGTAAGCGCTGAGCGTTGTTTTTTTTTAAGTCCCTGCATCGGGGGGGGGGGGGGGGTTGGAAAAAAAAAAAACCGTTTCGGCGCGGGACAACCCCTTTAAGACGCTACTTTCGCTCTCTGTGCTCTGCTTGGTTGTGTGCTACACATTACCCAACTGGTGCAATAACAATCCCCCACTGAAGAAACAAGGGTAATATATCAAGAAGTATTAAATGCACTATCCTACCAAAAGTAATTGGACAACTGAACAAGAATCAAACATAGTATTTATTTCCATCATTAGTACTTAGTGGGGATGCTTTGACTCTAATGATATCGGATACTCCCTGTGGCATACTTTCTACTAAGTCTGATACACTTTAGCTGGTATTTTCCTTCAACCCTTTGCCAATCGGCGGTGGTCCACTTCCGATGCTGCTGTGCGAATTGAAGCCTTTTCTTCCGATGGACCTTTGTTAGCATCGGTACCGTGACCATCTGTGTGCTTCGTAGCCCCGTAAACAGTAGAGTTCGTTGTGTTAGACGCACGTCTGATAGCCCCTGGTTCATTTTATTGGTGAGCTGCTCCACTGTAGTATATTGGTTGGCCCTTGCAGAGCTTCGTATCCAGCATTCACCTTTCACATCAATAGCACATGTTGGTTATTCACAATGGCGCCATTTGTTCGCTCATGATACACATTTTTACTCACAAACTGCACTGTTTGAGAAATCCCATCATCCCTGGCCTGAAAGCCAATAATCATCCCTTTTTGCGACTCTGATAAATCGCCCCTTTTACCCAGGACAAGTGATATGTGAGGAAGACGAGTTAAGTTCACCATGTTTGCGCCCCCCCAGGTGATCATGTGTGTATGTTTTAATATAAATGTGTGTTTAGATTTCTTTCATAAGCCTGAGGAAGAACCCTGAGAGGTTGGATAGCTTGCTATAACATCATATATTTTTGTTAGCCACCACCTTATATACCCCCCAAGCCGGTCCACGGCACGTCCTTCCTTCAGGTCGCTACCGATGTCAAAAGTAGCAGGTGGTCGTAATAATGTGACTGTACTGCGTATATGCTCCTTCTTATTTACATACTAGATGGCAGTAAATAATTATTGATTGTGTATCTTGCAGCTTTATTTCCTGTAGTTCTATTTGTGATTCAAAGCGTTAACAATACTGTGATCCACTTCACCGCACAAAGTAAAACAGCAGTGGAAACGTTTCAGAAACTTTGGCAACTCAGAGATGTTATGATGTTCTGTTCCTCCCATCGCAGTTTTTCTAATCCAAAACTCCTACGTACCTACCTCCCGCCGATAGGTGTCACTGTTCCCACTTCTCTTTTCTGGTCCCAAACTATAAGCGCTTCATACCTCCCACCGCAAGGTGTCGCTGCTCACACTTTTATATTTACCACTCTGTGATACGACTCTCTATAATACCACGTCTACGAGTGCTCTGTAGCCCGCAGTTCCGGCTGACGTGCTTTCCGGTGCCTCTTGTGCTGAGCTCAGCTCTGAAGGAAGATGGTTCTGCTGGAGAGTGAGCAGGTGAGGGCGGTGTGCGGGCCTGGCAGGCTCGGGTTACATAACTATACACGAGTATTGTCCGACATAACCTGCATTACAGCAGGGTGCAGCCAATGTCCTCCTGCATGAAGCACGTGTACAGCAGACTGTACAGGGCTTTATAGGAAGTCAGTGTGCCGATATGGCATTCACTGGTGTAGTGCCAACATATTCTGCCAAGGTTGTAGTCACCTTGGTCCCCATTGGGGCTCACAATCTAACGCCAACTCCTAGATATGTAACTGTGATTGATCTGTGGCTGTCTGCAGAGAAGGGGTCTGCTGCTTGGGACCCCTGCTGATAGGGTGCCTGCTGTCAGCACCACAAAACAGCGGGGTGGAGCCGTTCTTGTAATTGCTGGCACAGCCCTCAGTAAAATCTATGGCAGCTGCTGGCCACAGGTCGGCGCTCGTTGCTTCTGCTCCGTAGCCTGTATATTGTGGCGCTGACGGCGGATCATTCCGGGTCCCCAGCGGTGGATGATCAATACTATTTGCCTGGGAAACCCTTTTAACATTTGTCTGTTCACATGTCTTATCCGCACCTAGAGTCTCACTGAGTTCACACTTGGTGGACTTTGCAACGTTTTGCACACGTTTTTTAGAAATTGTGTTTTGGTTTTTTTTTTCAGTATTTTTTTAAAATGCAATGTTCTGCTGTGGTTCAAAAAACGCTGCAAAAAATGCGAAGTTGTGAATGCAGCATAAGGTCGGCTGTTCAGTGTATGTTTGCCACTTAAAAGCAACGATTTTATAAGGGATAGTTTTGATATCCACTTTTTAAAAGCCATAGTTTTGTGTTTTTCTTTCATCATAGCTGTCTTAGGCGGCCTGCACTCAAACAGCAGGATCTGACCATGACAGCAGCCTGCGACCCTGTTTTAAAGGGGTGGTCTCGCGAAAGCAAGTGGGTCTATACACTTCTGTATGGCCATATTAATGCACTTTGTAATATACATCGTGCATTAAATATGAGCCATACAGAAGTTATTCACTTACCTGCTCCGTTGCTAGCGTCCCCGTTGCCATGGTTCCGTCTAACTTCGGTGTCTTCTTGCTTTTTTAGACGCGCTTGCGCAGATGCATCTTCTCCCTTCGGCTGGTCTTGGAAGCATCGGAGTTTTGGCTCCGCCCCCTTTTCGCGTCATCGCGTAGCTCCGCCCCCGTCATGTGCCGATTCCAGCCAATCAGGAGGCTGGAACCGGCACACGTCATGGGGCGGAGCTACGCGATGATGCGTACAAGGGGGCGGAGCCAAAATGCCGATGCTGCCGAGCGGAGCCGAAGGGAGAAGAAGGGAGAAGACGGATCTGCGCAAGCGCGTCTAAAAAGGCAAGAAGACACCGAAATTAGACGGAACCATGGCGACGGGGACGCTAGCAACGGAGCAGGTAAGTGAATAACTTCTGTATGGCTCATATTTAATGCACGATGTATATTACAAAGTGCATTAATATGGCCATACAGAAGTGTATAGACCCACTTGCTTTCGCGAGACCACCCCTTTAACTGACATTCGAGCTACGAACTTCACAAGATGCGAACAATCTGTCCTGCACAGTGTGATGTAATGCTATGGCATTATATCATACTGTGCAGGGACAGAACAGGCTTCTATCAAGCCTGTCCGGTCAGATCGCAGGACGCTGTGCGGTTGCTATGCAGCCGGGGACTTCTGAAGAGCCCTAGGGCTGCCTATGCAGAGCGTCTATCAAGCTGTGCACTTGATAGGCACTCTGTATAGGCAGCCCTAGGGCTTTTCGGAAGTCCCCGGCTGCATAGCAACTGCACAGTGTCCTGCGATCTTACCGCAGAGCACTGTACGGGCCCCCTGAACGTTAGGCACTGGCTGTTTCTTACAGCGGACACCCGGCGGCAGCAGTTCCGATGAGCCGCACCACTCTTCGGAAGCACTAACGCTTTAAATACTGCTGTCTATTCTGACAGCGGTATGTAAGGTGTTAACCGTTCGCCAAGCAGAGCGGATTGTTGGAACTGGTGCCAGCTGTAAGAACAGCCAGCAGCCGAAGTTGTATTGAGCGGGATCCACCCACTATCCCCTCCATACAACCATTTGTTCGCACAGACGAACAAATGTATTTGCGAACAGGCTCCTGGAACGGAATCTGTTTGCAAGTAGGGGAGTATCCGTATATGATTTTTTTTTTTTTTTTTTTTTTTAACTACTTTCTGCTGCATTTTATTTTTTGGTAAGTAAAATAGAACAAAAAAGCATTTAGGGTCTTCCTTTTTTTTTTTCCCTCCTAAGGCCAGACTCACACTACCGTATTGGAATTGCGTATTATGCAGGCTCTGTACACCCATGTGATATACGCAGTAGCTCGCAGGCTATTAATTACATTGTTTGCAGTTCTGCTCTCCTCTCATTAGTGTGTTGGAATTGTATAATCCGCAAGCACAAAATGGAATGCAGCATGTTCTATTTTTCTGCCTATATATGTGAGATAGAGCCCATTGTTCTCTATTGTCGCTTATACACATTCGGCCAAATGACTTTTATTGCCCCCTTTCACCGCATAACAGGCACGCATACAACGCACGCATGATACGCTGTGAAAACAAAGTCACGGACATGAGCCCCTAGGCCTCACATGAATGTATGCTCACTGCGTATTATGCGCACAGTTTTTGTGCACATACCCTGTTTCTCTGAAAATAAGTTCTAGCATGATTTTCCATGATTTTTGAGGATGCAAAATGATTTTTCAGGATGCTTAAAATATATACCCTACTCCAAAATTAAGCCCTGCTTACAGTTAAAGTCAATTTAGGTAGTGTCCAGGCAGCTATACATGTAAAAAAGTTAAATCTGTTTTGAGCAAGAATTAAGACGCTGTCTTATTTTCGGGGAAACAGGGTAATACGCAGTACTAATCTTCCGTAGGCTTTAATTGTGCATCTCACACTTTGAGAAAAGTCCCATTTACACGCAAAGATGATCGCTCAAAATGTGTTCAAAAGATAGGATGACAGTTTGAGCAATCATTTTGCATAAGTTGCTAATGGGCGCTAATTCCCCTTAGTAGCTTTTTAGCTTCATTTGCATGTAAATGAGCTTCCCTGCTCTGTATGCAGAGAACAGCAGCTGTCTGTTATCTGCTGCTCCTTTGTTCTGATGTGAGGGACTGCAGCTGAATACAATGTTATCAGCCCTCTTGTAGAGCATCACAGCGCGGTCCCTGCTATTAGCTGTCCACCCGAACAATGTATTTTAAGCTCAACTAAAAATCATCCTTTGGATGAAAAGTAAACGATGGTAGCATTTACACGCTATAATTATTGCTCAACACAACGTTTGAGCGGTAATCGTCCCGTATAAATAAGGCTAAATGCGTGCGTTAAAAAAATTAAAATTGTGCCATGTCTTATCTTATTCGTTAGCGATGCCTGTTCCTATGTAAAGGCACAGGAATGATTTTCACTGGGCCAGCCTGTCGGGCAGCTGTTGCCTGACAGGTCGTCCTGTGTAAAGGCACCCTAAATCTGCAGTGTTCAGGTGATTGAAACGTTAAATAAAAAATCTATGACCACTGGAACACAAAAGGGGAAACTTGCTCTTATGGCTGAACGTAGTGTCACTAAGGGGTTAAAAATGCACTTCAGTAGACCGAGTTCTCCATTGAATACATTTACATGAGACATAACTTTAAAAACTGCAATAAAAGTCATGTGTTTGAAGTGAGCCCTGCAGCCGCTTATGAATTAGGTGCTACTGAACATCATATGCGGCAAGTGACTATGGGTAATAGTAAAATATTTACTTCTTTCATTTTGCAGTTTTTAACCGAGCTCACCCGTCTGTTCCAGAAATGCCGAACAAGTGGAAGTGTGTTTATCACGCTAAAGAAATGTATGTATATTCTATGCTGTCTAATTGGTCAATAATATCTTTCTGTTATCCAGGTTCTACATAGTAGATTGGAGAGACATATCACAAGCAGTTGCACTAAATATGAGAACACATTTTACCAAAAATATTCTTGCAGTATAAATACATTTGTGCAAAATGTAAATGCAGTCATTAGTCTTAGATCATCGTGCGCTCTAGGTCAAGTGTAAGGGCTCACACCCACTGGCGATACAACTTTGGCTGCCTGTCCACGGGCGAGTTTGCATTGCATTCCCCGTGGCGATAATCCGGCCGCGGGGAATGCAGTGAACGCTCTCCATAGCGTTGCTATAGAGAGCACAGCCGCCCTGTCCACGAGCGGAGAATCATTGCGATTCTCCGCTCGGGGGTGGCAAATCGCACCATGCTGCGATTCTCTGCGGTCAGCCTATCTGTCAGTTAGGCTGACCGGCGGAGATCCATCTGCTGGCTCCTGCTCCCAGGTGGCGGAGATCCGCCGCAAGATTCTGCAACGCCCTGCCGTGCGAGGAGTAAGTGAAAACGCATGATAATGGAACCAGGGATTTTCAATCCTCGCATCCCAAAGAAGAATGTGCAATATCGCCCATTGTTTTCAATGGGGCCAGCAGCAGCAACACTGGCCCTATTGAAATCAATAGAAGATTGTGAAGCAGGCTAAACACAATAGCCCCACCCCCTATCTCTCCAAATATGGGGAGATATGTCAGAGATATCAGGGGTGATTCCTAGCCTGCTTCGCAATCTTCTATTGATTTCAATGAGGCCAGCGCTTCTTTGCGATGCGAGGTTACAGTGAAAACATCGCTAATGAGAAGGAAACCATTGAAAATCATTGGTTCCATTATCATGTGTTTTTATTTACTCTCGCATTGCAGGGAAGTCCGTTCGCCAGTTGGTAAGAGCCCTTAAAGCTAAGTGGTTCTTAACTAAGTGGGTTTTCTTCCTTTCTAGAAAATTCGCATCTCCAATACTCTCGCATAAGGAGGTATTCTGATTAAAAACAAAAAAAAAATCTATGTACATGTATGTTAAAGTATGACAATGTGTATAGGTGGCACCTAAATCTTGGAAAATTCACTATATAATGTTCAATGTAATTTCTTGAAGGGGCTTTCAGGGAATCTGATACTATCTTCAGGATAGGTCATCAATAGTTGATCCTTGCTGATCAAAGAGACCGTGCTGCTCAGTTTAGAGCAGCTCAGTGCCATTCACATACTATCCTAGGCACAGCCACTATACAATGTAGGTAGGGCGCTGTGCCTGGTATGGACTGAAGTGACAACAGTGCTCACCTAAGCGTCGCTGTCACTTCAATCAGCGGGGATTCCAAGTGGCAACCCCCGACCAATGCCCGAGGATCATTTAATCTTCGAAAATCCATTTCAGGTTTTTACTGGGCCTGAAGGTTTCTCTGAACTCTCGTTTACCTGACAATCGGAATGTGTAAAAGCACCAACAATCAACAAACTAACTAGGGAATGCTCATTTGTTGGTTGAGCATTCAGATTCCGCAGGCATAGAAATGCTCACTAATTGGCTTTACGAGCGTGGGATTGTATTGCCACTCCGTGGGGAAAAAGCAATCATAACTGCTACCGTTCGTCCCCATTATCTGATTCTCAGCCCATATGAAGGAAAATAAAATGATCGGTTTCGATTGGCATTTGTTAGATTTGATCGAGAACTTTAAAGGGGTTGTCCCGCGGCAGCAAGTGGGTCTATACACTTCTGTATGGCCATATTAATGCACTTTGTAATGTACATTGTGCATTAATTATGAGCCATACAGAAGTTATAAGAAGTTTTTCACTTACCTGCTCCGTTGCTAGCGTCCTCGTTTCCATGGAGCCCGTCTAATTTTCGGCGTCTAATGGCCAAATTAGACGCGCTTGCGCAGTCCGTGTCTTCTTCTTTTTCTCAATGGGGCTCCGTGTAGCTCTGCCCCGTCACGTGCCGATTCCAGCCAATCAGGAGGCTGGAATCGGCAATGGACCGCACAGAAGCCCTGCGGTCCACCGAGGGTGAAGATCCCGGCGGCCATCTTCAACCGGTAAGTAAGAAGTCACCGGAGCGCGGGGATTAAGGTAAGCACTGTGCGGTGTTCTTTTTTTAACCCCTGCATCGGGGTTGTCTCGTGCCGTACGGGGGGGGGGGGTTGAAAAAAAAAACCCGTTTCGGCGCGGGACAACCCCTTTAAGACCTCCTTCACACATGCCAGAAATGCTGCAGATATTTTACAGCGTTTACAGTACAGGCTATTCTAAAATCTTTCACATTGTGCACAAGTTTTTTCACAACAGATCTGCAGTGTCTTTGAAAAACGCTGCGTATTGTAATTCCACAACGTCTATTTATGTTGTGGATTTCGAATCTTGAAATACAGGGGTTAAAATTTGCTGCATTTCCATAAGTAAATCTACAGCTAAATTTGTGGCATTAAGGTGTGGATTTGGTCACTGCAGGTCTCCTGCATATGTACTGTGGGTTTTCCGCTGCAGATATGGCTCTTGTGAAGAGGTTTACAGTTCACTTCATATTGAAGGTGACTTGTATTTTTAGAAATGTCCTCTTTACACCAGAATCTGTGACTTAGGACAAACTTGTCGACTGCTATCTAACGACGGCTACACTGAACAAACACTGCATTAGGAACACCTACTTAATAATTGGTTGTCCAGCTTTTTTGGCCGATCGTGGCTTTCAGACGTTGGGAACAGATTCTCCGAGGTGGTAAACCTCCTCCATACTCAAATCAACTCACGCCTGCTGCGGCAGCTCTGTCGGCGCACATTTTGCGGATAAGTGGTAGCAAATCTCACAGCCCTTTCTAGTATATCCCAAAGATGTTCAATGGGGTTATAGTCTGGTGAGTTTGGGAGCCAAGACAGAATTCATTATTGTGCTCCTCCAACCACCTGAAGATATGGGTGTAGATGGCCAGCTAACCGATCCCTGTAGCATTCACCATTCAAGGATTATGATATGATGACTGGCAGTCTTAAAGTGCATTTTAGATGGAATGATACTCGTTCAAACAAGTGAACGATTAATTGTGAGCCATCGACTGGACGACAAACTAGAATAGTTCGTTTCTCGTTCGTCGTTCATTTTCAGCCAGCATTAAATGAATCGTTGGCCTGTTCACTTGTCATTGCTTTTAAACACTTCTCATTCAGTGTTCCACATGGTGAATGATACACAATGATGAATCTGTCTAAATAGGCTGCACGAGAACTGAGCATTAGGCCATGCCAGGAAAACGCTCCCCAGACCATGACATCCCCACCACTGGTCTGTTGAACTCCAACGGTACACCAATGGGATGTTGCTTCGTGCCGTTTATGCCAAATGTTGACCTGGCCATCCTTCTAGTTCATTAGGAATTGGGACTTGTCACTGCAGATGACTTTCTTCCATATTTCCAAGGTCCATTTAAATCTTTCCTTGGCTGATGCGGGTTGTCGACGCTGGGTTGTCAGGGACACCCTTGTTAGTCTTCCGCTATTGAACCCCAGTCTAGGAAAGGTATGCTGCATGGTCATTGTGAAAACTTGATTAACTTCTGTGCTGTTGTATTGCTGGGTCAGTTGGTTCACTGTGGCATTCCATTGCTGAGATACCAGATGTGCCATCTGACGCTCGCCCGTAGGATCATCCATGTGGGGCCTGCTTGGTCTTCTGTTGGATCCTCTATCCATTGTTGAACCCGTCTTGGTAGACTCTTGATACCATGGTTCAAGAACCACCAACAAGTGCGACAGTTTAAGAAATACTGCCACCATACTTCTGGGCACCAACAATTGGCTTACCCATGACTGCCAAGTGGGGAGGTCAGCACATTATCTAAGAGCGCCTTCTAACGATGCTATCACATGGTACGGTGTAACGTGCTAGCTGTTCCTAATGTAGTGATATTTTGCTATGTACTCATATATGAATGTGAATCCCGTGATGAGAAAGCTGCACTATGCTTTGTGGCCAGGAGCACGGGACCGTTGCTGCCTAACCCTTTGTGCACCTTTTAAATAGAGGGCCCGTCGGTGATTATGACTTGTCTATCTCTCAATATTTTTTTATTCCTAAAAAAACTATTCTGGAGTATTTCTTAGGCTAGGATTACATGGGGCAGAAATTCTGCCAACATTTTTAAACCCGGGACTAAGCAGCAAAGCGGACAAGACTTGCAAAAATATTGTTCACACGCTGTCGACAAGCTGTGCAGAAACTGACATACAGCACGGAATTCAAATCCACGACATGTCAATTGTATCACTTTTTCCGTTGTGGACTCTTCTTTCTATAGGCAGAGATTTCTGCAGTGGAATATCCACTGCAAACCTGCGCTACATGGTGCAGCTTTTGAAGCAGCCTTTCACTGATGAAATCTGGCAGAATTTCTGTGCAGTTCCGCTGCAGACATTCTGCAAGATTTCCACAGGATATCGATCTAGTGGGAACCTGGCCTTATAAATTAGGGTTGTGTTACTCCTCCTAGACATTTATGCATAAATTGACAGCAGAGTGTTACCATTCACCTCATCAAGTTGTGACCCTACACCATCTGATGCTGACAGCAGGGACTAAATAATATAAGAATGTATGGACACACCCAAAAGATAAAGATGACCTGGAATTGTTATTTCATGGGGAATTTATTAAAAATGGGCACGTCTGGAGAGTGGCAGGTCCTCTGTGAATATAGAATTATTCTACATAAATACACTGCTAATTGCTTTCAATCTACATTTACAATTCTGCTGGTTATACTTGGAAACAGTCAGCAAAGCTTGTTTACAGCAATAATCAGCAGCTTAACTGAGCATCTATAGTGCCAGGAGCCTCTTTAGCAAGTTCATATACAGCACTTCATGTGAAGGCTAGACTTTTGCAGAATGTAGCTTTGTGCAAATGTTGATCTGCTGGGAAGTCTCGGAACATTACAACTATGAAGCCTACAGAATTGTGATTGCAGCTCTGGGCTATGATGGGCTGTGAAATGGAAATGGTATTAAAAAAAAATAATGCAATGAATTTATATATAATGAATCTATTGTACATAAAAGGTTCAGTCATTTCATAAATATTTTATTTTTTTAACCCCCTCCTGCTATAGAACGTACAGTTACGTCCTTCAAGGTCAGGATATGTATGAAGGGAGATTGCGGGGCGACTTCCCTTTCATACAGCGCAGGCATCGGCTGTTTATTACAGCCGACACCTAACGGCAACAGCTCTACTCAGCTGCATAGCTGAGCAGAGCTATTAACCCTTTAAATGCCACTGTCAATTCTGACAGTGGCACTTAAATTCCCCGAACGATGTTCAGGGGTCCCGTACACCCCCCTGTGAAGGGATCATAGGGAGCTATGCAGGGGGCTTTCTTGTAGAATGCCTATCAAACCGTCCCCGTGGGGTGGCTTGATAGACTGCCTGTCAGATCGCAGTATGATGTAATGCTACGGCATTAAATCATACTGCAGGAGTGATCAAAGCATCACTAGTTGTTTCCACTCTGGGGACCGAAAAAATAAATAAATGCATGTATTTTGGGTTATTGTTTTTGTGATACAGCTTAAATACAAAATTCTGCCGCTTCTTCTGATCCCTGTATATAGAAACTGTAGATTGAGTCTAAGGCCGCCTGCACACGGGCGGAAATCCCGCGGCTGGATTGCCGCCACTGAAAGTCTGCATAGGAGTGCATTACAATACACACTCCTATGCAGACGGCCGCGCGAAAGCTCGCGCGGCAAACAAACCGCGGCATGTCCTATTTTTGTGCGGGGCTCACACTCACCCGGCCGCCGGCTCCGGGCTGCACGGCAGCCGGCACATGAAAGAGCCGAGGCCGCCAGGCGCGGGTGAGTACGCGCTCGTCACTGCAGGCTCTCGGGTCGGGTCCCGCGGCGAGAATTATCACCGCCGGATCCAACCCGCTCGTCTGCAGGCGGCCTCAATAGGAGATCTGTTGGTGTAGCTGGACTGATGGCCAGGGTTTCATCTCTTGTCTCTCCTCCTGAACCTTCTTACCAGTTAATTTATGAGTTCAACAAAGGTCATAAATCTGCTTATAAGAACTCTCAGGAGAGGAGAGAAAAGGGCTGGAAAACAAGCCATCAGTCCAGCTTCACTGATAGATATCCTATTGTCGGAGATGGGTTGCTTTATAGTGTAGAAGCTGCAGAAGAGAAACTGTGCAAAATGTTTGTTTAATCCATATGGCAAAAATGATTGTCAGGCCAAAATAGATGCATTTTAATTGGAAAAAGAAAATACTCCCAGATCTGCCATCCAAAGCTTCTAGTCGGTATGGAGCAGGATGCTCTTTAAATACTTTAGTATACATTTTTCCTTGAATTTAGTAAGCTTAATGGGGAATAATAGGCTGAACTGGTGGGATGTCTTTTTCGGCCTTACATACTAATGTGTGTATATAATTTTTTTTGCCATATTCTTAACAGATGATGGACGCACAAAGCCAAATCCTAGTAAGGGCCATTCAGAAAGCTTTGAACCCGCTGACAATAAATGTCTTTTGAGAGCCACAGATGGGAAAAGAAAGATCAGCACTGTGGTGAGTGGCCGGACAGTAAGTGGGCTTTGGTCTTCTATAGGCACATAGCTCATCTTATGTCTTCTATCTTCTCAGGTCAGCTCCAAAGAAGTAAACAAGTTTCAAATGGTAAGTGCTCCATGTGACTGCTGTCTGTAGGTACTACTTGTGGGCTCCTTGTCATGTCGCGTGGGCTTGGATGACCTTTCCATGTACTATACTCTAGCATTTGTAATACTTGGTCTCTGTATTCCAGGCTTATTCCAACCTACTCCGTGCAAATATGGATGGACTGAAAAAGAAGGATAAGAAAAGTAAAACAAAGAAAAGTAGTGCCACCCAGTGATGGACTTGGACTATATTTGATATGGACGAGAGCAGTGAGGAGGAGCACAGCCTATATTTATATTATACCAGAGGCCAGTAACAATCGATGGCAAGGATTAGGTCCATTGACATACATTGCTCTGCTGCTGCCTGTTATATATATTTTTTTCTTTTTTATGTAATTGGAAGACCTTTTCTTTAGGTTCACTGTACAGATTGTCCAGTTAGGACACCTTTTTCTTTCATTAAAATTATACTGAATTTAGTGCTCTGATACAAGCACCCCACTGTGACTGGGTTACATTTCATGAATACGGCTGTAGTCTAAAGGCAGCCTACTACAATGTTACCTGAAGCAGGTACAGAATGGGCTCGTAGGGTGCTGCATGGTCTGCAGAACATGAGCCCCACCAGAGCAGAGCCTTCAGACCACACAGTTGGGTCTTGAGGACCCCCTATTGGCTTCTAAACTGTGTGGCTACTTCAGATGACTCCCCAGAGCTGAATTACATGGTAGGATCAACTTATTTTGTGAGATCACAAGGGTGCTTTTACATATGGCAGAAATATGAGCCACTGACATGCAAAATCTGCATGTGGATTTGCTGTAGCAGTTCCGAGAATTTGCAAAGAGACCACTCCACATTAACACATGGTTTTTACTGCAGATTTGTCTGTGAAAGCATCTTGTAGAAGCCGCCAAGTCTGGTGTAGCACACAGACTTGTTTGTAAAAACGCTACAGTTTTTGCATTTTTGCCAAAGGAGTTAGTAGCTTTTTTCTTTCTTACTCTCACTTTTGCGGCATTTTCAGAGAATATTCTGAGTTCTTCAGTTTTCTGGTTTTGTCCCATAAGCTTATCTGCAAATAACAAAAATGCCAAACAAAGTGTGTGTAACCAAAAAAGTAGGTTTTGTTTTGTCTGTTTTGGAAAACCCGAACACTAGGTAAAGGAAACCTGAAATTGTAGGTTCATGGGGAGTTATGAAACACTAAGCACTGCGCATATTTTATATTTTTCTTCACCTTGGCCATATATCGATAAAATACATTAAAAACTCATGTTAATAGTCTGCAAAACGCATGAAATTTGTGTTTTTTACCAAAAAAAAAAAACTGCAACGGTCAAGGGTATGTTCATATGAGACAAAAGTGCTGTGGAATTTAGAGTACAAGTCACATTGATGAGATTTCACAAATTGCGCCCACATAGCGTAGAAAAATGTCATGAAGAATTGACTTTAAATCTGCTGCATGTCAAGTGTTTACTGTAAAATCTCACGTATTTGTAGTGGGTGAATTCTGTAACAAATCTGCTTTATTAGTGCCCTTACTAAAGGGGGTGTGCACGTTTTGCCTGAGATTCTTGGGTGCAGCCCACTTCGCATGGACACCCCATCCATGTGCTATTTGATATCTGTGGGCAGTGGATATTGCATGTCCAACTCTGGTCAGTTATACGGACTAGAATAGGACAAGCCATGGTTTGTTCGTTTTTTTTCCCACACGGACCATCAGTTCTTGTGAAAGAAAAAGAAAATTCCTGTGTGACTAGCCTAATTGGTTATAATGGGTCTGTCTGTTGTCCACCAAATATGCCCATGAGAATGGGCTCTTTGGTGTGGATTTGGCTATTTCATATTTTCTGCAGCAAATTTGGCCATTTTCAGAAGAGTGTATATGATATCTCCGTAATGCAGAGCTGATGTAAATCTATATCTATTCACATGGCTGTAGTTTTTCAAGGAGTTATTTCTGTAACACGCAACATGACCTATATTTGTCTGTTTTTGCCTCTGTATTGGCATTCTTTCTATTGGATAAATAGTGATCAGTATTTGCCTAGTAGAAAATAAAACCATTGTCATAAATACATATCAAATAATGACAATATACAGTCGTAATGTCCTCTATAATACATCTGTAATACGGATCCTTGTTACGGACATGTTACAATATGCTCGTCTGATACTGGCCTAAGGGTATTGCCACAAATGCAGGCTTTTTCATGAGGATCCAGCATGTCTGTACATTATACAAATTGTCCCTTGATTTCGGTAGGCACTATGCAGTGGCTGCTCCGCAGGGAAATCAAACACTCAGTGCTGTTACCTACTATAAATGACAACTGATTGTTTGGGTTACCAGCTTATCGGGTTAGTTTAGGGGACCTTTTTAACAAAAAGGAATTGTAAACTGTGATTGGTACTTTTAATGCATTGGAGTGTCGTACCACACATGATGGATAAATATATATAATCTATTGTTAGATTAAATAATCCTTTTGAGGTTCTCTGCTCTGTGCAGTCTTGACATGTAATGTCTTTGTATTTAAACTGCCGATAAAGAAAAAATATATTTAAAAAAAAAACAACCATAAACCTGACAATGTATTTTAGCAAATAAATGAATATTACTCCAATTTTATATCTAAACTAGCTTTTTATACCTGGCATGGTCTGGGTTTTGACTCCTACAAGAAAATTCCAGGAGTGTTAATTTTAAACTTTTTGGTGTGCCATCAGCTACATATTTGGTCCATTTGCCTAATAATATTTCGTTGTTGGTCGCTGTCCTCCTGAGGATCATATTGAACACTTTCCAGCAACACATTGGAATGGCTTCCGATTCTCTTTTCGGGAGTCTCTGCATTCTTTAATGTCCTGGCTCTTTCCCTCTATTTTTGAATTATAGTCTCATTCTGTTTCCACTATCAGGCCTCATACTATTCTATGGCTTCTGAAGCCCCTGATGTACTGGCATTTTCCAGCGCTCTTTGAATTTAGGTCTTATGCTCTTTTGGGGTCTCTGCAACCCTTGATGTCCTGGCTCTTTTCCGCTCATTCTAAAGTTTCTCATCTGTCTGTCGCTTACAGTAATTCTACTTTTGCTTTCAACTGGACTTCTCCAATGGGTTTTTTTTCCAGAGGTAATCTGGGTCCAGCACACATCTAAATTATTCATCTCGCTGATCAGAGACTCTTATTTTACCATAGCTTATACAATAGGCCTTAGTTATTGAAACATGTTTGTGTGCACACCCAAAAGAAACGGGCACCTTCTTCTGGTGGGAAGGTGTTAGAACAGGATTCTGTTGATAGTTGACTGTCTGCGGAACCCTTCTGAGCTGAGGTTTTTGGAAGGTTGCGTTTGGTTGTTCATTTTTTTTGCCAACTTTGTGATGGCTGATTCATTTGAGCAATCTGCAGCTTTGTTTAGTTTTCGCTTACTACCATGACCACACCAGTAAGAGACTGCTCCCCATCCAAACAGGAACCTCCTAGATCTCTTTAAAGGAAGGCAGGCAGGCACACCCTTCACTTCTTCAGTTCCTGTTCCCAGTCTATAAGACAGGTTGGAGGAGGTCGATGATGCTTGGCTGTCTGCTCTTTCAAGGATTCTTTCAGATCTCCAAAGGTGGCGGACTGCAGGGCCTTACTCTATGGCATGAGAGATTACCTGTCCTATAGTTATGGGAAAACCCTTCAGTGGTGGTGGGGTACTCCCTATATTGTTGCACCTGGCCTGGAGTTGGCTATCAGCCCTCCCTAGTTATTAATCTAGGTTAATCTCTCACTGGTGCTGTCATGGGTGTAAGGTAAACATAAGATTACCGGTAATCAGTTTTCTATGAGCTCATGACAACACCACTAACTTTCCTTTACTGCTGTATTTGAGTTTACCTTTATGCAATAAAATGTATTTACATTTATACTTAAAAATGACTAAAACGGGCTGAGCCTTAATTAGTTCATGGATCTTGCTACAGCACTGAGGAGGTGAAGGGTGTGCCTACCTTAAAGATCAGGGAGGTTCCTGGTTTCTGTCCAGACAGGAGACTCTCACTAGTGCTGTTATGGGTTTATAGAAAACTGATTACCGGTAAGTAATCTTATGTTTTCCACTGCTCCAAGCACTGATAAAAATGATGAAAAATGGCAGACACCTTTTGCCTCGCCCTCAATATTTAGCTAATCTCACTCTGACATTTTTCTTCTAACACTTGCTTCGAGTGATGGAAAAGGAAATAAAATTTAACAGCTACACGTTATTCGTATAAACCAGCCTTCACAAAATAGCCGAAAAACTGAATTAATTGTTGGAATAAGAAACACTGGAGCCGAACGCAATCTTCCTAACATCAGCTGCCATACCGCCGCAGCAAGGTACTGCAGATATTCACTTAGCAACAGAAGCCTGTCCTAGTAATAGGTGGAGGAGTGTGAAGGGTCTCATTGTCAAAAGCTGGAAAAAATAAAAATCCCTCCCTGAGAAGTTGTCAGAATTGAATTAAATGTTCTATGTGTGATGGTAACCTTGATAAAAATTATTACAAGATAGGAGCACAAGGGTAACTTATTTGGGAAACCTGCAAGTGAAAGGAGGCTCTAGTACCCTGTTGGGCTGCCTCTAGCTTGGATACAAGCTGTAACACAAGTGGGCATGGAGGTTCTAGTACCCTGTTGTACCGCCTCTAGCTTGGATACAAGATGTGATACGGGGGCATGGAGGCTCTAGTACCCTGTTGTACCGCCTCTAGCTTGGATACAAGCTGTAACACAAGTGGGCATGGAGGCTGTAGTACCCTGTTGTACCGCCTCTAGCTTTGATACAAGATGTGACACAGGTGGGCATGGAGGCTCTAGTTGGGCTGCCTCTAGCTTGGGTACAAGGTGTGATACGGGTGGGCATGGAGCCATACAGGCTGCATATGGTATCCTGTGGCATATCGGCCCACATTTACTGTAACTGAGCCACTAGATCATGTAAACTTGTAAGCTGTTGAAGTTGGCATCCACGATGGTTCTATCCATGTTCTATTGGTGATGAATACTGCAACTGGTCAGGCCACAGGAGTATGGTAATATTGTAGAGTCATTCCTGTGACACCCTTGCTGAGTACAGCCCAGCATCATCCTGCTGGAAAATCTCTTTTGCAAGTTCTGTGATGAGAGGAACACATGTGGATGCAGGATCTCCTGAACATATCGCTGAGCTGTCATTGTCCCTCACTGCTGCTAGGGGTGACCAACTGTCACACTGTTTGGGCAGTGTGCCGCTCCACAGCAAAGGCAGGATTGAGGTGTGCGCCCTTAGGTCTCCAGCCATGCACACAGTTGTCATCAGTGCCCAAACTGAACCTGGATTTGTCACTGAAAACAACCTGGTCCACCCCATAGTCGCCCAGTTGTATCATTCCTGATGCCCCTGCCAACTGAGACAATGGTGAGTGAATGTAAGGCAGTGCATGTAATGGGTGCCATAAGCCCAAATGTCCTTCAGCCTAGCGCCTGGAAATGGTTCTGACAGCCAGAGGGGCTTGTAACAATTAATTTGTGGTCAACGAGCTCTACATAAGCAGAAAAAGAGGTCACTGCACACAAATGGCCTCCGAGAGCCTTTTTTTTTTAAATAGGCCATTGGGGGCAAGACTGTTATCTAATCACAACCCAACTCTAATCATTTTTAATATTTGTTAAGATATAACTAGGCTGGATTCTGCAGCAAAACGACAACTCCTAGGTGCCTTATATTGTTTTGTAAAAAAAAATTAAGTGTATATCATCATTATACAGGGTTTATATTATTATTATACGCACATACAAGCCATGGGGCACCTCGGTATCCATCATTTGGTTAACATTGATACTATTTACTTTAAAGGGGTTGTCCACCTACTTACAAATTGATCAGTTCTCATCAGGATTTAATGCAATGGGAACATTACTAACCGGGTAGTCCGCAAGATGTACTGCTTTCTGCTCTGTATTACTGCCAGCTATTAGGCAAACAGCTGCTTGGGAAAGCTCCCAAGTGGCCCACACCTGCCAATCGGCCATTGATAATACTGGGGAACAAAAAAAAAATCATCTCTAGTTTTTAAGCTATTCCTAATATCATCTAGTTTTGTTATTTCCTTTATTTTCCTGCCAGCATTTCATGGAATGGTAGAGCTGGAAGGGACCTCATCGGGTCCAATCCCCGGCTCAGTGCAGGATTCACAAAGTCGTCCCAGACAGATATTTTTCCAAAGAAAATAGAAAACACAGCAGCACTCCCAATTCAACACCACTGGTATGAGGCAAAGTAAGCATGCACAGCCCTAAAATGGGAGCTGACCCCAAAGGTCCAATTAGTAGTCCAGAATAAAGAATAGGGCAGCATGCAAAATCAGCTGGGTAAAAGATCACTGCGTCATAACCGATGCTCTTTTATTGGTCCGAGTAAAAAGGAAACTACACGAGTGCATGAGCAACGTTTCAGCTCCTAAAGAGCCTTTGTCAAGCTGAATAGGAACCCACCAGACCCACAATAAAGAAACAAGCCAATAACAAATGCACAGACAAATTAACACCTCCCACAGGAGGTGTAACACTCACCAATCCATAGAGCACAGCTGGGATGACTGGAGCTAGCAGTGGCTGATACTGTTCTCATTGGGAAACTCCCAATAGTCGGCATGTCAGTCGGCGTCAATACGGCATACTGCGCATGTGCGAGAGTTACATAGTATCGCAGTATCCTAAAGGGGGAATGTTTAGCTCACCATGGAGACTCAAATGCCGTGTCTAATCGCGTATTGCTCTCACGATCACCCGACCGGCACTCCATTATGGTCAATGGCACAGCCCATAAAGAGCAGACCTAGTGCACATATGTAAAGGCAAAACCCGCAGGTACTGATAAAGAAATGCAGCACATACCTCCACCTAATCAGGAGGAGAGACTTGCTGTATGCATATATAGATATAATAATCAGCCACAAGGGAATTTTTAAAACTAAATATCCACTTTCTCAAAAATCCACATCAATCCATAAATGATCTTAAAGGGATATATCCATATACCATGGGAATTTTTTATTTATTTTTTTTTAGACACCCAGAAAGAATCGCAAATCTAGAAAACGTTATTGAGAAAAATGCAGCCGAAATAGAGAAAGAGACTAGATAAGGACAAAAACATCCCACATCATACTGTATACAAACAAATGCGTGGAAAGCATGTGTTAAAAAAAAAATAATACAGCCGCTGTTAATGCTCCACATCACAATTGCGTTCCAGAATCTGTGGGAAAACAAAAATGTTAAAATGTAGTATATTTTTCCAGCCTTTGTTTGAACACTTCCTTTAAGGAGAACTCACCACCTCCCGTTTGTAAACTGTTCCACTCATTGATCACCCTCACTGTCAGAAAGTTTTTTCTAATATCTAATTTCTGTCTTCTCCTTTTCAGTTTCATCCCATTGCTTCTGGTCTTTCCTTGTGCAAATGAGAATAGGGCTGATCCCTCTGCACTGCGACAGCCCTTCAGATATTTGTAGACAGCTATTAAGTCTCCTCTCAGCCTTCTTTTTTGCAAGCTAAACATTCCAAGATCCTTTAACCGTTCTTCATAGGACATGATTTGTAGACCGCTCACCATCTTGGTAACTCTTCTCTGAACTTGATCTAGTTTGTCTGTCTTTTTTAAAGTGGGGTACCCAGAACTGGACACAGTATTCCGGATGAGGTCTGACTAAGGGTGCGGGCAGACGAGCGTAGGCGTATTTACGTTCGCACGAGCGCAACGTATAATCGCCCGAGCGATCGTTTTTCACCAATCACGACCAGAGCTAGAAAGCATATTTTCGTTTGTTCCTACTTTGCAAACGGTCTTTTCGGCGATCGAATATGCGTTGGCGCGTATTTCGGTCGCATATGTTCCGTTTTTTTTCGAATTGCCGTTTTTACGCGCCGTAAAATCGCCCATGTGAACGAATACATTCAAAACCATTGCCTCAGATGGTCACGTATATACGTTTGGTCGCAAAAACGCGCCGTTTATGCGCTCGTCTGCCCGCACCCTAAGGAGGAGTAGAGGGGGGATAATGACTTCACGGGACCTAGACTCTATGCTTCTCTTAATACATCCCAGAATTGTGTTTGCCTTTTTTTTCGCTGCTGTATCACATTGTTGACTCATGTTCAGTCTATGATCTATTAGCATACCAAAGTGTTTTTCACGTGTGCTTCTGCTTAGCCCAATTCCTCCCATTCTGTATGTGCTTTTTTTCATTTTTCTTGCCCAGATGTAGGACATTGCATTTCTCCTTGTTAAATAACATTCTGTTAATTACTCATTTGCTTACTATTAGTACATATGGTACATATTGTCATCGCTGCACATCAAATTTGGGTTGATGAAATAATGTATAAAGACATTGAAGAAAAATGGAACATGTTTCGGCTATAAATATAGAAAATTTACTGCAATGAACATGGAGAAGCTAAAAGCTGGTAAATTCGATGGACCACAAATCCAGGAACTCATGAAAGGCATAATAGGTAAACATGGGAGATAAAAAAAAAAAAACGCTGAACATTGCATGAGTGAAAACATTACCAATGTGAAGGAAACCATTGAAAATCATTGGTTTCATAATTCTACATATTCACTCTTGCATTGCGCACTTTTTTTTTTTTTTAAATATCGCCAGTGTGAAGGCCCCATAACACAGATACTAAAATGGGAGTTTGCAAATTAGCAAATACATGTCAATTCCATGACCAGATAGAAATATGTAATAGTAATCTCCCTAAGCACTCCCCGTATCCTGTGACATGGGAAGTTATTGGGTAGAATGAAGTGGGCTGTCTTAGCTTAAAAAAGGGTCTTTTGAGGAAGGGTAGTGTCAAAGTGCCACCACGAGCAAGTTGGGAAAATAAAAACATAGTATGTAAGGCTGAATGAAGACAATGTCCAGCCTGTATATCCTACTGTGTTGATCCAGAGGAAGGCAAAAAAACACAAGGCCAGAAGCCAATTAGCCCTTTTGGGGAAAAAATTCCTTCCCGACTCCCTAATGGCAATCAGATTGTTCCCTGGATCAACCCCTAATAGTTCCTACCTTCCTATATACCCGGATTGACACAAAGGCCGCCTGCAGACGAGCGGGTCGGATCCGGCAGCGAGAAATCTCGCCGCGCGATCCGACCCCAGAGCCTGCAGGGACGAGCGCGTACTCACCCGCGCCTGGCGGCCCCGACTCTTTGATGTGCCGGCTGCCGCGCAGCCGGCGCATGCGCAGACCGGAGCCGGCGGCCAGGTGAGTGCGTGCCCCGCAGAAAATTAGAACATGCCGCGGTTTGTTTGCCGCGCGAGATTTCGCGCGGCCAAACCGCGGCCGTCTGCATAGGAGTGCGTATTGTAATGCACTCCTATGCAGACTTTCAGCGGCGGAAATCCCGCGGGAAATCCCGCGGCGGGATTTCCGCTCGTCTGCAGGCGGCCTTAACCTAAGATTTATATCCTGTAATAGCCTTCTTCTCCAGAAAGACATCAAGTCCCCTTTTAAACTCCTCTATGGATTTTGCCATCACCACTTCCTCCGATAGAGTTCCACAGTCTAACTGCTCTTACAGTAAAGAATCCCCTTCTATGTTGGTGATGAAACCTACTTTCCTCTAATCGTAGCGGATGTCCTCTTGTTACCGTCATGGTCCTGGGTGTAAACCGATCACGGGGAGAGATCCTTGTATTGTCCCCTCATGTACTTATACATGGTTATTTGGTCGCCTCTTAACCTTCTTTTTTCTAGAGTAAATAGTCCCAATTTGGATAGCCTCTCTGGGTATTCCAGTCCTGTCATTCCATTTATTAGTTTAGTTGACCTTCTTTGGACCCCCTCAAGCACTGTGACGTCTTTCCTGAGCACCGGTGACCAGAATTGTACGCAGTATTCCATGTGAGGCCTGACAAGTGCCTTATATAATGGAAGGATAATGTTCTTGTCCTTCGCCCCTATACCTCTTTTAATGCACCCCAAGACTTTATTTGCCTTTGCAGCAGCTGACTGGCATTGGTTACTCCAGTTTAGTCTATTATCCACTAATACCCCCAGATCCTTTTCCATATCACTTTTCCCCAGCGGTACCCCATTAAGTGAATATTTGTGACATCTGTTTCTCCTGCCCATGTGCATAGTCTTACATTTTTCAACACTGAACTTCATTTGCCATTTTCCAGCCCAAGCCCCCAGCTTATCCAGGTCCGTTTGTAGCCGCACATTGTCCTCCGTTCCATTAATTATATTGTATAATTTTGTGTCATCTGCAAATATTGATATTTTGCTGTGCAGCCCCTCTATCAGGTCATTGATAAATTTGTTGAACAGAGTGGGGCCTAATACTGAACCCTGTGGCACCCCGCTAGCGACTGTGGTCCAATCAGAGTACGAACCATTTATTACCACCCTCTGCTTTCTATCATTGAGCCAATTTTTTACCCACTTACAAGCGTTTTCGCCCAGTCCGAGCTGCCTCATTTTGTATATTAGCCTATTATGTGGCACGGGTTCAAAGGCTTTAGAGAAGTCCAGATATACAAGATCAATAGATTCTCCCTGGTCCAGCTTAGAGCTTACTTCATCGTAGAAACTGATCAGATTTGTCTGACACGAGCGACCCTTCATGAATTCATGCTGGTGAGGAGTTATTCCCTTATTCTCCTTAAGGTACTCATCGATGGCGTCTCTCAAAATCCCCTCGAAAATTTTTCCCGTTACTTAAGTGAGACTTACTGGCCTGTAGTTACCAGGCTCACTTTTGCTCCCTTTTTTGTAAATTGGAACCACGTTGGCAATGCGCCAATCCAATGGTACTACACCGGTCTTGATAGTGTCCAGAAATATTAGGTTAGGTATAGCGGCCTAGCTATCTCGTCACTTAGTTCCCTTAGTATCCTTGGGTGTAATCCATCTGGGCCCGGTGATTTATCAATTTTAGTTTTCTTTAGACGCTTTCACACCTCCTCCTGCGTTAGGTATGAGATATTTTGTGAGGGGTTCGTTTTATTCCCCTGCATCTCGTGTGGCATTTCCTTTTCGTTTGTGAATACACTTGAGAAGAAACTGTTTAGTAGATTTGCTTTCCCTTCGTCATCATCAATGATTTCTCCTGCATTGTTTTTTAAAGGGCCAGCGCTCTCCCTGCAAATCCTTTTGCTGTTGATATAGTTGAAAAATAGCTTCGGGTTGTTTTTGCTCTCTTTGGCGATTTGTCTTTCTGCTTCCTCCTTGGCTGTTTTGATCGTACCTTTGCATATTTTGTTTTTTTCCCTGTATGATTTTAGTGCTTCTTCGCTGCCTTCTTGCTTTAGTAGTTTGAACGCTTTCTTTTTTTCGTTTATTGTTCCTTTTTTTTTATTCAGACAAGTACTTGAAAGGGTTGTTTCATCAACACAACTTCTGTGGACTTGCCTCATTATTATAGAGTGAGTTCTCTACTAAGAATCCCTATTTGAGCCAGAACTGAGCACCGCTCCTGTTCTGGCAGACTGATGCTGCCCTTGTTATTATATTGGCAGCCATTCTTCTGAATTCTCCGTCTATTGCAGGTAAAATGCCTGGGTGACTATGAATTACCCAGTAGATTGTGCTGTTTGCTTCTGGTGCTGAGAAAGGACCTGGGACACTTTATGATTTCAAATATTTTTATTAGAAACAAAAACAATGTCTTTAATCGAAAATTGGTAAGAAATGCAGAGAACATTCTGAATTACACTTATCAATCACCCTATGATAAATCTTCCACTATGTAGCTTCTACAAATGTTCTAGATAGCATTAGGTAAAATTATCACCAACACTACAAAACAAAGCAGGGAGGAAGAAAAGAAAGTAGAGGAGAAGAAAGAATAGGAAATAAGAAGAAAAAGAGAGCTAAAGGCAGAGAAAAGAAAAAAAAACAAAGTAAAGGAAGTGAAAAGAAGAAGCAGCATCGCCTGACTGTGAGCAACCGGCCCACATACAAATGACAAGCCATTAATGTATGCCAACTAGAGATGAGCGAACGTACTCGGATAGGCACTACTCGTCCGAGTAATGTGCCTTATCCGAGTACCGCTGTACTCGTGCTCAAAGATTCGGGGCGCTCCGCTGCTGACAGGTGAGTCGGAGCGGGGAGCGGGGCAGAGCGGCCGGGAGAGAAGGAGAGAAAGATCTCCCCTCCGTTCCTCCCCGCTCTCCCCTGCAGCTCCCCGCTCCGCAGCGCGTCCCGAATCTTTGAGCACGAGCACAGCGGTACTCGGATAAGGCACATTACTCGGACGAGTAGTGCCTATCCGAGTACGTTCGCTCATCTCTAATGCCAACACACTTGTAGGGGAACATCATTGAGCCACAGTTCTACTACTCAGCCTGGCATTAACATCTGAAGATGAATGTAACGAAAACCATGGGTTCCACGTGGAATAAAATTTGTCCTACAAGTTGTCTTCTGATCTGATTTGCTCCAACTGCATTAGAGAATTAACCCCTTCATGACACGGCCTATTTTGGGCTTAAGGACGCAACAATTTTTGGCGGATTTTCTTCTCTGTTTATCAAAAGCCATAACATTTTTATTTTTCCGTCGACGCGGCCGTATGAGGGCTTGTTTTTTGCGTGGCGAACTGTAGTTTTTATCGGTGCCACTTTTGGGTACATAGACTATATTGTAAAACTTTTTTTTATTTTTTTTATGATAGCAGGGAGAGAAAAACGCATCAATTCTGCCATAGATTTTTTTTTTTTTTTTTTTTTTTACAGCGTTAATCATGCAGCATAAATGAGACATTTCATTTTTTATGCAGGTCGGTACGGTTACAACGATACCAAAATTCTTACATTTTTTTAGGTTTTCCCACTTTTTTGCAATAAAAACCCTTTTTTTTGGAAATCTTTTTTCTGTTCTAAATCGCTGCATTCAAAGTCCTGTAACTTTTTTATTTTTTGATGTACGGCGCTCTATGAGGGCTTATTTTTTGCGAGCTGAGCTGTAGTTTTTACTGGTACCATTATGGGGTACATACGGCTTTTTTGATCACTTTTATTGCGTTTTTAGGGAGGCAAAATGCTAAACATTAGCATTTTGCCTCAGTTTTTTTAGCATTTTTTGGGGCGTTTTTTTCTGTGCACAGTCAAAAGCATGTGCAACTTATTGTACGCATCGTTACGGATGCGACAATACCAAATATGTGGGGTTTTATTTATTTTTTTACCTTTTTTTATGCTAATCTGAGAAAAAGCCTAAAAAAATGTTTTTTTTACTCCTTTTTTTACATTTTTTTATTCATTTTTTTAATCTTTGTTTTTTTTACACTGTTTGTGTCCCTCTGAGGGACTTTAACCACTGCCCTGATGATCGCTGTCATAAGGCATGGCAGAGCTACTGCTCTGCCATGCCTTATCGCTTATACAGCGATCTCAGGCATAGGCAATACAGGACGCCAGTGTCTGGCGTCCTGTTGTCATGCTGACATGCCGGGCTCTCGCGATGACATCGCGAGTTCCGGCCGGAGACACAGAGGGAGCGCGATCCCTCTGTGAACTCTTTCCCTGCCGCGATCTACTTAGATCGCGGCAGGGAAGGGGTTAACATTGGGGGGCGCATCTCCGATGCCCCCCCGCTGTTGCAGCGGGATGCCGGCTGTGACTGACAACCGGCTCCCGCTGCGGGATAGCGCTGGATCATATGTGATCCCGCGCTATCTCCAGGACGTAAGTTTACATCCTGTTGCGGGAAGTACCAGGCTGCCAGGACGTAAACTTACGCCCTGCAGCGGGAAGGGGTTAAGGGCCTCCATCCATGTCAGCTTCGAGGGGAAAGTGGACGATTTCTACAATCTTGGGATGTTTTGCCATAAGGTCAAGTTAAAGAAACAGAGTAGATCCCTCTTAACCTTGGCTATGGGCCTGGGGAGCATGGACAACAGGGCTATCTAATGTGTGAGGAGTCCCTGCCTGCAAGCAGAGTTATTGTCCTGATAAGGACAGCCCCATTGTCTTCCTCTGGGCCCTGACTATCCCTATTTAATCCCTGGAAAGATTACTGCCACAGCAACACAAACAATAAAGGTAATTAAAAACAATAGAAAGGATAAAGCAGCACTTAACTGAAATGGGAGCTTATCACCCAGGCTAGATGATCTCACCATCTCAACCTCTCCTGTAGTGAACCAAATAACCAGCAAAGAGGAAAGGGAGAGGTATGAATACAAAGCTCCCCACAACTGCTGATAGGAAGAGCAACTAGAAAACCCCACCCCAACCCTCTTCCAGGTATAACTAATAGTCAGCATGCAACTATGCAGCATACAGAGAGATAGCAAAGCAATCTCTGCACAATGTGCATTAACCCTTGTCCTGCATAGCAACAGGGCGACCGGTCTGATCCTGTGTCGTGGCCACAATGCTGTCACAACTAACAACATGGCTATTGAGACTGCCCCAATGTTATTGGGATGTGAACAATGGTATCAGGTACTATAGTATTTTGATGTACATTTAGGGATGTAGCAGGCCTTAAAATTTATTTGGAAGCATGGACCCCATCGCACCCATTTTGTGGAGATGGTACAAAATGTGCCCGCTTTTCACTGGCCTATTTAGCTTCCTTTCATTTTAAGTGTAAAAAATTAAATTGCCCATAGTGGAGTTGAGTATGGATAGCTTGTCGTGGGCAGACGAAGAAGAGAGGAAAGAAGTAAAGTGAAAAGCAAGTAACATGACGGAAGTGTAATATCTGGGTTCAAACCCAGCAAAACTAAGTTAAGTATAACTTGTAGAGTAAAAGCAACACAAATCATGATGTGAGCCCTAGTGGGATGATAGGAAGCCAGGAAAAAAGTGGAGCTTCCCTATTGACCAACTGAATAATAATGAGATCTAAACAAAGTCCAAAAATGGGCAACATGAATGTTACAGTGAAAGAGACGTGTACAGGCCTGCTTCCATGTATACCAAACGCAGACTCGGGGAAAAGTACTCTTGCCTTGTATGGACAACAGATATAGCATCTTTATGAGATTAATTGGTCCCCAATTCATCGGCACGGTGTGATCTAAAAAGAAACTCTCTGTGGGAAGTGAGGCTATCCAGTTGTAGTAGTGTGTAGACGTCTCCGATTTTCTATGAGATTTTGGGCCAATGGTCTGCCACTGTTCTTGTGGGTCAGAGAGTGGGAGGGAACATTGTGTAGGCCAATCTGGCAATGACAATTGCCTGGCTTGTCTGTTAATCTCAAGCACAGTAAGTGTATGTTCCTGGGCCTCCTCCACCGCCACTACCCTATGGCCTTTATGCTGAATCTCCGTTTGCAATGTTTATTGCAGGTTTTAAATCTTAGGAAGAGCTCATATAATTCTATTCTGATAGGGTTTGCTCTGATATCAGTTTTCCGGTCCCAATCGTTATCGGGGGAGAGTGGAAGAGCAATTGTGCCCACAGGCATAGGGGATGCAGGGCTACTGCAGGACTAGAAGCCCAGGATGGAGATTGATCGTTCACCGCTGAGGGAGAAAGTGGTGCAGGGGACCGCATGCATGTCCTACCTAGAGCTGATGCAGCCTGAGAGTCTCCAGAAATATCATTTTCTACTGTTCCGAAGGGCAAGATGGAGCCAGGTTGGTGAGCCGGAGAACTGGGGTAACCCATCTCAGAGGAAGGCTGCACTCCCGGAGCCGTGACGGGTTGAGCACCGCTGAGGAAGCACTGGATGCCACTGTAGTCGTTCTCCTGTGTCAGGGAAGGTTGGGCAGTCCTTTCTTTCACCCCATCAGCGGTAAGTCGCCTCTAAAGTAGCCTAGTGTGTTGATAATGGCTGTGTGCAACAAACATTTACTATTAAAGTGAATGGAGTTAAAGCAAATCCTGTTCACATGTAGAGGAAAAAAACACTGCAGATCTCCTGCTGTAACTGAACTGTAACCTGTGGTTATGCTGAGAAGATTCTGCAACAAATCAGAAGTATTTCCACAACATGCTATGGTCCTTCTACATGGAGTAATTTGCTTCGGTACATGAGCGAGCATACTCGCTAAGGGCAATTGCTCGAGCAAGCATTGCCCTTAGCGAGTACCTGCCCGCTCGAGACAAAAGGTTCGGCTGCCAGCGGCGGGGGAGAGCGGGGAGGAACGGAGGGGAGATCTCTCTCTCCCTCTCCCCCCCCCCCCCCCCAACTCACCGGTCACCCCCGCCGGCAGCCGAACCTTTTCTCTCGAGCGGGCAGGTACTCGCTAAGGGCAATGCTCGCTCGAGCAATTGCCCTTAGCGAGTATGCTCGCTCATCTTTAATGAGCACTTATCAGCAAGAGCAGCGCTCCTCAAACAGGCCTTTCTCTTTCCATGCCACAATCAATAGCAACTGCAGCATGTCATCAGATGACAGTGGGAGGGGGCTGCTACGTGTCACCCATCAGTACCCTGCAGTACGATTGCAAGGTACCTGCTGGAAGCCTGTCTTTATGTCTATGGCTATTAGGCCCCGCCTCACGCGGAATGTAATAGGCTGCTGTTATAGACTTAGGATACTGCATTAATTATATACTGCATTCTGCTATACTAGCGATCGAACCATCGCATCTTCAAGTTCCCTTCAGGGACTAAAAAGTATTATAAAAAAAAGTTTAATGATGTATAATTGAAAGAAAAAAATCCAGTTTTAAAAAAAAGGATTTTTCCCCCATAAAAAGTTGTTTTAAATGAAAAAAATACCCACAATGTTTTAAAAACAAATCATCACATAATAGGTATTACTGCGTTTGTATAGTGAACTCGTAAAAATAATTTTTAAAAGTAGTGCCAGAATTGATGGTTTTTTTTCACTTTTCTTTTATTTGCCTCCCAAAAAATGTAAAGAAAAATATCCAAAACTTACATGCAACTCATAATTGTAATAATAAAGACTATAAATCTTCCAGCAAAAAAAGAAGCCCTCCCATAGCTCCGCTGTCAGAAAAATAGCAATGTTATGTGTCTTAGGGCTTATTCAGACGGGTGTATATTGGTAAGGTTTTCACACCCGACCGATATACAGTGCCCCTCTCTGCAAGGGGAGAAGGCGTGACAGGAGCTAGTGCATTGAGTTCCCGCCCCCTCTCTGCTGCTTGCCACTGTTTGCAATGGGAGGGCCGGGACAGGGCGGAACTTACCCCGCCCCTCCCATTGCAAACAGTGGTGAGGGGCGGAGAGGGGGTGGGAACTCAATGCACTAGTTGCCGTCCCATCCCGCCTCCTCCCCCTTGCAGAGAGGGGCAGCGTATATCGGTCGGGTGTGAAAATCTGACCGATATACGCTCGTCTGTATAAGCCCTTAAGGTTCATTTACACACAAAGATGATCGCTCAAGAGATGGCTTTTGAGCGATAATTTTGCATGAACTACTAATTGGTATTAATGCCTATTAGTACCAAGTAGCAGTGTGTGAGCCGCCGGGAGCTGTATTCAGAGAACAGATCACACGCTGTTCCTGGAATAAATTTCCTTTGTTCTGCCACGGGGCTGACAGCTGAGACAATGTAATCAGCGCAACCCGGGCAGAACACAGCGTGCGGTCCTTCTTATCAGCTGTTCTGCCAACGACGGATTTCATGCTGAACTGAAATTCATAGTTTGGCAGAAAAGTGAAAGATGGGCACATTTACATACCACGATTATCGCTCAAAGATAATAAAAGTCTAAATGGGCATTTAGGCTGCTTTCACACGGCCGAGATAATCGCGTGAGATTTGTACATTGCAAGACGCACAAATCTCACATGAATATCAACCCCATTTCTTTGAATGGGGTCATACACATGAGCCCTTTATTTATTTATTTATTCTCACATTTCCTTGCGGCTGACAGGATCGCTACTTCCCTGAAGTGTTGCAAGGCAGTTTTGTAACAAAAACGCCTCATATCTATATAAAAATCGCATGCTGGCGAGTTTGATATCGGACATGATTCATGGCCCTCGCCCGTGTGAAATTAGCCTTAGAATGCAGCAATGCAGTCAATGGTTTGTCTTTTAAAACATGTTTTTATTGTGCAAAGTAGTAAATGATTTAAAAAAAATCTATTTGAACTTGGTATTGCAGTAATCGCGCTGATCCGGATAAGGAAGGTATCATGTTATTTTGCCTATGATCGCTATTACAAGCGATGAGACATTGCAGTTCAGAAGAGAAGTCCTGCAATGCTTTATCATAACAATCATAGATGCTATGGCTTTGGTCCCCTACAGGGACATAAAGAGTGTTTAAAAAAACATGTAAAAAAACAAAATTACAAACCTTTTTGCTCATTTCCCCCTATTGTATAAAGAAAATTAAAAATGTAATGAGCTGTACTATAAATTTAGCACACTATTTATCATGCACAGCAAAGAACGTAAAAAACGGATGTGAAATGCTTATTTTGTTCATTTTACCTTACAAAAAATGCAATAAAAGTGATCAAAAATGTCGTCGTATGTACCTCAAAATGATACAAATAAAAACTACAGCTCGTGATGCTAAAAACAAGCCCTCAGAAAGCGCCGTCCATGGGAAAATAAAAAAGATATCGGACTTTGGATGCAATTATGTAAAAATAGTTGAAAACTCTTTTTTTGGAAATTATACAGTGCAAAAGTGGAAAAAATGAAAAAAAAATCTTTTTGGTCGTAATCATACTGACCTGCAGAAAAAAAAAGGTATTGTGTCATTTATGCTGTATGATTTAAAAAAATTAAAAAGCAATGGCAGAACTGAAGTGTTTTCTCTTCCTGCTCTCAAAAAAAAAAAAAAGATAAAAGTTTTACAATACATTATATGCACCCAAAAATAGTACCAATAAAAAAAACACAGTTCGCCACACAGAAAAACAAGCCCTTGTCGACGGAAAAATAAAAAAGTTATGGGTTTCGAAAAGTGTGGATGAAAATCTCCCCTCCCCAATCATTGGGTCCTCAACGCCAAAATAGGCCATGACCTTAAGGGGTTAAGGAAACGGAACATTTGGAGGCCATTGTTGTGAACCTGAGGATTATCTGGAATGTCTCTGCTCTGTCTCCTCCCACCAGGGGACAATTACCATCATTGTATGCTAATTCTTAACCCTTTCATTGCCCTACCAGATTGTTGACAAGAATTAGATCCTACTCCCACCCCCAAGAATCACAAGCAGTATTTATTCCTAGATGTTATACTTTGGCCCTGATGACATCAGATGCAATTCGCCAGCATGCGTAGAAAAAAAATAATAATTCAGTCGGCAGAAATACTCCGCTTGTGCACATGCAAATATACACACACCTGTGTGACTTTGGCTTTAGATTGGTGTCACACGGGCATAAGCACATTTACATGCGCATTTGCTCCATGGATGTGCATGAGCACTTACGAGTTTTACTGTATTTTTGCGTTCGTGTAAAAACACACACCTGTGTTCCCGTTCATTGAAATGGGTAAGTTAATTAGTTCCATATCTGCTATTTGTGTGCGTAAATGCGTAGGAAAATAGAACACGCTGGATATTTTTTTACGCAAATAAAATGTGTTCGCAGAACACGAGCATGTGATCTAAGCAAAATACGTTCGTGTGACACAGGCCTAAAGCCGCTTTCACACCGCCGAAAATATTGCGCAAGATTTGTGCATTGTAAGGCCTTATGTCCACGGGCGGATCGGTTTCCGCATGTTGGAGCCCACAGTGGAATCTGCCCCTGCCTGCGGCTTCTGCTTACCCGTCCAGGTCTTCTATCCTCTTTACTGCAGATGTGTGCAGTAGCGTGGGCCGGCGCACCAACACACATGCGTAGTGGAGTGTCTTTTTTTTTTAAACTCTTGCTTTCCCACATAATCTGTCAATGGAAGCCGTCCGTGTGCGATCCGCACTGAATTGGAGCACACTGCAATGTGTTCTGGACCAAAAGGTCCGCAAATCAAATCTGCGTGGTTTATTTCATTTGCGGACGCCAATGTATCTCTATGGCGCGCTTGATTTGCAGATCTTCCAGAAATCAGATCTGCCCGTGGACATTGGGCTTTAGACACACACATCACGCACAAATATGAACCCCACCCTTTTAAATAGGGTCATATAATAATAGTAATCTTATAGCCAACTTATTCCGCAGCGATTTCCACCCGCCATCACATCCGCAAGAAAATCGCACTTGCTTGTGTGAAATTAACCTAGGGGTGCATTTACATGGGAGAGTACAATATTCGTCCAAGAAACATGAACCAATATCGCACTCTATGGACGGCTGCACACGGATCCCGGCTGTGGCCCCGCCCGGTGACCCTGTGTATCTATTACTCCTGTATTGCGGATCACCGCGGAAGCTTGCCGTCAGTCATGCACAGTACAGATTGTTTTTTTAAATGCTTGCTTTACCCCTGCCGTCGCTGGGTGATGACGCGGGTACCCACGGCCTATCCGCAACTGACTGCAATGGAAGCCGCCCACCGCAAAATAGAGCATGCTGCGATTTCTCTTCCGCTTGCGGAAATCGAAATTCATTTCCATGAGTATGAAGGAAAAAAAAGTGAGTTTGCATAGCATGCATTGAACAGAATTTTCTGCGGATCCACATGCCGCAGCCGACCGCGCATTCCGCAACAAACATCCTTCCGTGTGCAGCCAGCTTTAGACTACATTCACAGGAGTGTGATTCGCGCGCAAGTTTTGTGCATTGCAAGATGCACAAA
Organism: Eleutherodactylus coqui; assembly: GCF_035609145.1. Lineage (NCBI taxonomy): Eukaryota > Metazoa > Chordata > Amphibia > Anura > Eleutherodactylidae > Eleutherodactylus > Eleutherodactylus coqui. The sequence continues at coordinate 193,306,193 of NC_089842.1, forward strand.
ACTCGCACGAATATGAAACTTTATCCATTAGAGCGGAGTTGTACACGAGCGATGCTGTGAGGTAAAAAATCACTGCATGACCTAAATTTTCACGTTCCAACGCATCGCCTGCTGTTTTCAATGGGACAGTCAAGCGCATGACGTGCCGTACAATGTGCACGCGAGTCCCATGTAACATTTCCCGATAAGGCAAGCGCACGAGGATCGCAATTTCACAGAAGTGATGCGTGAATACCGCCTCTCATCCGCAGGTAAAAAGCACGTTGACATGCGCGATATCAGGCAGAGTTTCTCAGCCTAGTATCATGCTGGTCGGTGTGAAGGTAGCCATACTGTGAGAGAAAAATCTCTCGTGTAACCAAAGCCATGGAAATCGTTGTGTTATTTTCACAAACCAGTTCTGTCCATATCATTTATCGGGCGGAAGTCGCACGACTTTCTCGCCCGTGTGAATACACTATAATGTAGCAGCTCTTCCAGCACTGCAGTATTGTGGCCAGCAGAGGGCGCTCCCAGTATAACTATCTCATCACAGAAGACTCCAGCCAGAGCACTGATGGCGGAAAATAACCTAGAAGCGATCACGTGACGCCAAAACACCGGAAGTACTCCTAGCCACGCCCCAGTGCGCATATATTTATATTCCACAGCACTTCTGCTCGATTCAACGCAAACAACCAATCACTGTGAATCAGCCGACACAAACAACCAATCACTGTGAACCAGCCAACCCAACCAACCAATCACTGTGAACCAGCCAACTCAAACAACCAATCAGGTTATGAATCGAGCAGAAGTCCTGTGGAATATAGATATATGCTCCCCGTGCTAGCTGTCTTCTAGCGTTTCAGTATCAACTTTGCGGGCGGGGCTTTCTGTGTGTTGTGGGCGTGGTTTGGTGCTTAAACCCTCTCGCCGGCTTCGCCTCTGTATAAATACCGGGGGCTCCGCGGCTGTGTTCACTGGGAGACCGGAAGCGGCAGGATGGGCTCTCGGGCGTCAACACTGCTGCGGGACGAGGAGATAGAAGAGATCAAGAAGGAGACCGGCTGTAAGAACTTGTAGTACAGTTATTGGGGTCGGGCCGCTGCCTGCTGGGGGTTGTAGTACTCCTGTCACCGGACACCTCATCAGTGTCACTTATCCACTCCAGCGCAGGTGACCTGATGCGAGTACAGCCTGTGCTGTACAGGTACCTGCAGGGGGCACCATAGAGGGACTTCCCAATGAACTACCACTTTTACCATCACAGGGTATTGGAGATCAGCGTTAGATCACTGGGGCACCACTGATCAAGCCCTGCTCCTCTGTAGTGAACAGTATGCAGTTTGGCGCAGTGATGGAGAATGCATGCTGAAGCGCTGCAGACTTGTGCAGTGAAGGAGATTGTTTTTGTTTTTTTTTTTGTTTGTTTGTTTTTTGCGGGTGTATTGTCAAACTTTTGTAGCTTTTTTTTTAATTATTTATTTATTTTTTCTGCCTGCAGGATATGGTCATTTGCGCCTGACAAATGTACGCACACTCCCATTTTAAATGGCTAATTTATCTAGTTAGTTCCAAATGTGTCTTCGTTCCATGTAAACAGGGGGTTGGTCACTTATGAAAGGCTGCCTGATTGTTGCCAATGACGGCGGGCGGCCAGAATGATCACTGGTCCACTCAGCCTCCATTCACTAATGAGGATTATCACTAGGACAAGCTGTGGGGCATCTGCGCCCAACACGTCATCCTGCGACCCTGCAGATGTATGTCGCGTTTCATTAGGGTTTGCCTCCATATAGGTGGTCATTAATTTTCTTCTCTATAGGGCAAATACTGATCTGTATCTACCCAATATAAAATAATACCAAGAGATGCGAAACCGACAAAATTGTCGCATGCTGCGTATTTAAGTCATGAAATATACAACCATGTGACTCAATGTACAGACTTCAGTTAGTTCCGTGTTGTAGTCCACAAAACGTGAAGCAAATACAGCCTAAAAATCTGCTCGTCTGCAAGTGGCCTTGGGGTGAGTTCACACATCGCTGGCTTGATGCAGATTTTGTCGCCACTCTCATACAGGCTTTTGTTTACAGCTTTTTTTTTTTTTAAGCGCTGTCTGCTCTATTTTAGGGAGTTTGAAATGAATGGGGAGCGTCTTCAATGCGTTCAGAAATGTGGTAGAACGTTGCGTACAGCACTCTACTATGTTTTAAAACACAGCGTTCTCTGTCACCGGGCTGGAAAGTGAAAGTGGCGACATCAGTGGCTTTCTCTGCCTGCGTTGTTGCGCTGAAAGCTCACACTGAGGCTGGTGTCACATGGACGAGAGCGCGTGAGAATGCAGAATTATGAAGCCCATGCTTTTCAATAGTTTCCTTCACAGTTGCAACAACTTTACTCATGCATAATTAACTGAGAAAAAAAAATCACGGCATGCTCCATCTTTCTGCTTTTTTTGTTGCGTGCGCGCCCCCCCCCCCCCACTCCCCTCCCCCCCCATGTTTCCCTATGGAGCCTTCAATTTATTGCATCGCACGAACTTGAGATTTTCGTACGATGCATTTTTAACATTAAGGCTAGGTCCACACGGTGCGGATTCCTGACTGAAATCCCGCGGTTTGGTCGCAGTGAGATTTTCGTTGGGAGAACCGCTGCTTCAAAACCCGTGGCGGTTTTAGAGCGCGGCCGCAGTGGGGGGAAAAAAACATGCTGCGGTCAGCAAATCCGCGTCGCAGCGCATTTGCTGTCCCATGTGGATGAGATTTCTGAGAAATCTCTTCCATGTGGCTGGCTAATCCTGGGATCAGCAGCCGCATGCAGATTTCCGCACAAAATTTCCGCGGCAAATCTGCCCCGTGTGAACCCAGCCTCAAAAGTTCTGTTGTCCTCCACAAGAGAAAACTATAAGCAACAGCGATGTGTGCAAGAAAACGTGCTCTGATATCTCCTGAGCAAAATTGTAATATTGCTGCGGTATCTCGATTGCCCGTATGAAACTGGCCTGAACGCTGTAGGAAGCAGCGCTGCGTTTCTACTACCGCTCGTATGAGAGCGGCCTTACTCCGGTGCAGGTTTCATACTTCCCATTTGCTGCAGAGCTGCACCAAAACCTGCAATAAATCACTGACTGTTGAATGCACCTTTATGGTGGTTTTACACATGGAATTTGCAGGAGAAATGTGGTTTGGTTGGTTTGTTGTACTCTTCAAGCCCTTTTACACAGAACTATTGTTTTTAAAAAAATACTAAAAAATTTAAATTGTTCAAACCAGCAAAAGTGACCAATAATCATTCAGTGGAAATGCAACCAGTGACCGAGAATCGTTCATTTTATTTTTATACCTGCAGAAAACCATGGTTGTCTCGTTCAATTTAAATACCGATCATCTGGTTGTTTTGACCCACTTAGGGCTCCTGCACACTGGCGAGAGCAATTGATATCGCTGTCACAATCTTTATGAAAACCAGTGGATGCCAGGTGTTTTCACATGGGAACAGCTTTGCATCCCAACGGGGTGAAAGAATCCCCCATGGCGGCTGTTAGTGTTCAGTGATGAGGGAACTCCCTGCAGGGATGAAGGAATCCCCTGACACTGTCACAGCTCCAGCAGGGGATCACGATGTTCTACCATTGTTCTCAATGGGGCTGCCGCCGTTAAGGACAACGGGTGATATCGCAAAAAGGACATACTGCAAAATGTTTTTTCTTTCACTCCACATCGCAGGAGTGAAAACCTCGCAAATGAGAATGAAAGCCTTGAAAATCACTGGTTTCATTATCACATGTCTTTACTCACTCTCATTGCAAGATTTTCTTGCCAGTGTGATGGAGCCCTTATACAGCGAATGTGAACGACTGAACGGTTTCCGTTTGAACTCGAGCCAATGATGTGTCTCCTGTATAAACAAGCCGAAGGAGCGAACTCTGACATTGATCACTTGTTCAAACAATACATCGTTTGGTGTAAATGGTCCTTTTACTGTGACCAGATGTGTGATTATATATAATTTTTTCCCTCCTCCAAGCCTTTTTGCTAGGCTTCTCTGTAGGTTAACAAAAGTTTCTCTAACTTGGATAAGCTGTAGACATTTAGTACTTGTTCTCGGCTCAGACAAGCTTGGTGGGATCTAACATTGGATCATCAGCAGATCCCATCGAGCTGTCATCAAACTCCACTAGGCTCAGGGCGCACTCACACAGGTGTATGGGGGCTGCATATTGCGCATATATTTTTCATGCACCTAATAGGCAGTCCTAAAAGCCTATCGACTTACAGCAGGCCATTCAGATGTGTTTTTACAGGCATTTGAAAAAAATGCAGTGTCCTATTCTGGCTCATATTAAAGGGGTTGTCCCGCGAAAGCAAGTGGGGTTCAGCACTTCTGTATGGCCATATTAATGCACTTTGTAATGTACATCGTGCATTAATTATGAGCCATACAGAAGTTATTCACTTACCTGTTCCGTTGCTAACGTCCTCGTCTCCATGGAGCCGTCTAATTTCAGCGTCTAATCGCCCGATTAGACGCGCTTGCGCAGTCCGGTCTTCTCCCTTCTGAATGGGGCCGCTCGTGCCGGAGAGCTGCTCCTCGTAGCTCTGCCCCGTCACGTGTGCCGATTCCAGCCAATCAGGAGGCTGGAATCGGCAATGGAACGCACAGAGCCCACGGTGCACCATGGGAGAAGACCAAAAAAAAAAACACTGGCTGTGATTGGTTCATCAAGCACTGGCTGTGACTGGCTAAGTGTCAGCCAATTGCAGCCAGCGCTTCCAGAAGACGGTGATTTTTTTTTTTTTTTTTTCAATCTATGGCCAAAAGATTATGGAGAGACCCGGGGAGAAGCTGCTGTGGCGTCAGAGTGCTTGTAAGGTGATGTATATGTACCTTATTTTTGTTCTGCAGCAAGGGTTTAGGTTATAGCTTTGACCGTCGGATTTCCTACTCTCAAAAGTTGCACTGCACGAAAATGACATTTTTGTGCGACGTAACAGAGGAAGGCTCCAAAGGGAAATATGGGCTACAAAACTTCACGAGTTGCGGGCATATCACCAGACCCGCAAGGTTTTTGTGTTGGGTTGTCACATACTACAAAATATCGCATGTGTGAAGTAACCCATAGGAAAGCATAGGTTTCTCATACATGCAATTTGTAGCAATGCTACAAAATCACGTGACTGTCGCCCATGTGAACGAGGCCTAATAGGCATTAGTGCTGAGTAGTAGTTTATGCAAAATTATCGCTCAAAAGCCATATTTTAAGCGATCATCTGTGCAGTGTAAATGCACCCTAAGAAACAGCTGTCACCCACAATGTATGGAGTGGGATCTATGCCCGATTCCCCTCCATACAAACCTGGACTTGCATGACTTAAAGGGGTTGTCCCGCGGCCAAAACGAAAAAATTTTCACACCCCAGTCCCCCATGTTAAGCAAGCATCACAAACTACCCATGTAAATTGGTTTTTTAGAGCGTTTCTACTCACCATGAAGCTGTTTCATGAAGTTATAAAGGTCTTCTCCCATGGTGCGCCGCCGGTCTTCTCCCATGGTGCGCCGCCGGTCTTCTCCCATGGTGCGCCGCCGGTCTTCTCCCATGGTGCGCCGCCGGTCTTCTCCCATGGTGCGCCGCCGGTCTTCTCCCATGGTGCGCCGCCGGTCTTCTCCCATGGTGCGCCGCCGGTCTTCTCCCATGGTGCGCCGCCGGTCTTCTCCCATGGTGCGCCGCCGGTCTTCTCCCATGGTGCGCCGCCGGTCTTCTCCCATGGTGCGCCGCCGGTCTTCTCCCATGGTGCGCCGCCGGTCTTCTCCCATGGTGCGCCGCCGGTCTTCTCCCATGGTGCGCCGCCGGTCTTCTCCCATGGTGCGCCGCCGGTCTTCTCCCATGGTGCGCCGCCGGTCTTCTCCCATGGTGCGCCGCCGGTCTTCTCCCATGGTGCGCCGCCGGTCTTCTCCCATGGTGCGCCGCCGGTCTTCTCCCATGGTGCGCCGCCGGTCTTCTCCCATGGTGCGCCGCCGGTCTTCTCCCATGGTGCGCCGCCGGTCTTCTCCCATGGTGCGCCGCCGGTCTTCTCCCATGGTGCGCCGCCGGTCTTCTCCCATGGTGCGCCGCCGGTCTTCTCCCATGGTGCGCCGCCGGTCTTCTCCCATGGTGCGCCGCCGGTCTTCTCCCATGGTGCGCCGCCGGTCTTCTCCCATGGTGCGCCGCCGGTCTTCTCCCATGGTGCGCCGCCGGTCTTCTCCCATGGTGCGCCGCCGGTCTTCTCCCATGGTGCGCCGCCGGTCTTCTCCCATGGTGCGCCGCCGGTCTTCTCCCATGGTGCGCCGCCGGTCTTCTCCCATGGTGCGCCGCCGGTCTTCTCCCATGGTGCGCCGCCGGTCTTCTCCCATGGTGCGCCGCCGGTCTTCTCCCATGGTGCGCCGCCGGTCTTCTCCCATGGTGCGCCGCCGGTCTTCTCCCATGGTGCGCCGCCGGTCTTCTCCCATGGTGCGCCGCCGGTCTTCTCCCATGGTGCGCCGCCGGTCTTCTCCCATGGTGCGCCGCCGGTCTTCTCCCATGGTGCGCCGCCGGTCTTCTCCCATGGTGCGCCGCCGGTCTTCTCCCATGGTGCGCCGCCGGTCTTCTCCCATGGTGCGCCGCCGGTCTTCTCCCATGGTGCGCCGCCGGTCTTCTCCCATGGTGCGCCGCCGGTCTTCTCCCATGGTGCGCCGCCGGTCTTCTCCTCCAGTCTGAGCTCCACTGCTGATTACAGCCCCCTTATTGGCTGATCAGCACCACGTGATGGGGGCGGAGCTACACGATGATGCTGAGAAGGGTGAGGAGCCAGGATTCCTCTCTGCGCAAGCGCGACTGTTGCAGCGACCAGAGGAGAAGTTTGGTAGTTGCCATGGGGACGCCAGCACCGGAGGGGGTAAGTGTGTAACTTCTGTATGGCCAATATTTAATGCACGATGTATATTACAAAGTGCATTAATATGGCCATACAGAAGTGCATAACTGCACTTGCTTCTGCGGGACAACCCCTTTAACTGTGTCGTGGAACATTAAGGGGTTAAAGCTACTCTCACATGTCAAATTTTTTTGTTTTTTTCCCGCCCCCTCTAACTCTATACCAGCAAAGTAGATGAGAATTGTAACAAATCTCACCCGCATGTTGTGGAAAATTACTGCGAATTAAACTTCAGTGTGGATTTTGAAATTCTGTAGCATATTTATTCTTTCTATGCATTTTCACTGTAGATGTAAATCTATGCACTGCATAGGGTGAAATCCGCACCATATTCTGTAATGCTCAAATGACGCTGTAGGCAAGTGATACTGTTATGCTGGTGTTGGAATACTCCTTTTAAATTTCTTAGATCCCAGTAGCTTTACTGCAGATAAGCTCTCTCAAGTGACCAAATTAATTAACAATCATCTCCGAAGAAAGAACAAGAGACATGAACTGTCTGAAGGTCCTCACTGTGCTCTTTCTGAGGGGCTGGCCCAATGTTGGCTATATTAATGGTATAGATAGAACAAAGAAAGATAAAATCGTCCAATCACGGTGGCAAACATTACACCTTTTTAGTAGTAGTAAAACAACAAATCAATCTAAGCTACTAGCGCCTCTTTTCAGTATAGTGCTGCTCCTTAGGACATCAGGTGAGGGTGGCTCCATATTTTTCTAATCAGCTGTGTAGGAATGTACCCTGGAGAAGTTTCTGTACTCTATGTGGAAAGTGATTTACAGGTACATGCAGGTCTTTAACTTTTTATATGTAAGGACTTGTTTTATCTGTATTGAGGCTCAATCACACTAGCGCTTGGCCTCCGTTCAGGGTTTCCACCTTATTTTTGAAGCAGAAACAGAACTAATCGGTTCTGTTTTTACCACCGTTGATTTCAATGAGGGTTTAAAAAAAAACAAAACAAAACCAAAAAAACAAACCTTTTTTTTTAAACCCTCATTGAAATCAACTATTTTTCCCCACTGTGGAAATTACGCCACGTGTGACTCCACCCTTAATGAAAATGTCTATTGTGTTTGTGCAATTGTTGGTGTGCGGTCCAGGTGTCTGTAAAGATTGGTAACACTTCCTCCCCTGATGACTGTGTAAATATAGTCAAGGTCAGGTAAAATTCAGAGCACTTACTGGTAATCTGAGGTGCGTAATCTCTCTAATCTTTACAGGGTCCTTTTTTAGTTTCTAGTTTCCTAACACTACAACAAACACTGAAACTTTTTGTCTAGTTTGTTTCTCTGTGCTGCTTCCTCCCCCATGGCAGGATATAATGGTGCTATATCAATATGACATACGCCTGCTCGCTCGATTGTAATTTGCCTGGATTAAAGGATTATTCTACTGGAGACGCCTATAGAGATTGATTACTGCAATTATGCTAGTTTGCTGGGGTAATTCTGCCACTATCTGTGTTGGTATAAGGGTGTGGCTTTCTGTGACTGATCTGTTGACATTTTTCTGCCTCTTTCATGTTCCAGTATAACCTGGTGTTGTCAAATAGCACACCCTGTATCTCTCAAAATAGTCAATACCATTTGTCGTCTTTCATTGTGTAATGCCAACAAAGTGCAAATCCGTTGGTGCATTTCAGTATTTATCACCAGCCCACCAGGGCTGAACAAGTGCCGGGAGCCAGATAGTCCTTGTGCCAAAAAGTCACTAACGAATTATACCCTTGGGGATGCTATAGTCGGTCGGCCATATTTCTGGACAGTATAATTGCACAGGAGTCAATTTTCAACCACTTCACAAAAAGTTAAAAAATTTAATTTGCACCACCTTTGAGTGGCAAAATGAGGCTGGGTTCACAGTCGATTTGCCATGGAAATTCCGTCCAGATTTTGCTGCAGAAAATCGGCCTGCAGCCACTAATGGACTTTTAATGGCCAAATATAACTTGGACCACCCCTTTAAGGTTAGACACCATAGTGTTTCCCTTTTTTTTTTTTTTTTTTTTTTTTTTTTTGTTGTGGTCAGAACCAGTAGTGTAATGGAAGGCATCTCCCCCACTGCAAAGCTGCCTATTACATTTCTAGCTCTGACCACCAATGTGGACTTCTGGCTCTGCTGAACCTGCAGCAGAGCAGGCCTGAGGATCATTGGGGATCACGTGTAGCAGACCCCCACCAATCCACTGCTGACCTAGCCTGAGGATGGCAAAAGCCCCGGAATACCAAGGTGTATAGGCACTTTTTTCACACCACAAACTTGGCCTTGGCCTGTAAACGTGAACCCCTCCCTCCTCTGGTAGCAATAAAAGCTTGGCTAGTGGTTTCAGTGATGGTGTATGCTACTTAATTGTGCATGATAATGGCTTTGATTCTTTGCCAGTGAGATTAGATGCTTATGCACTTGACATTTACCGGAGTTCAACAACTAAATTTCTGCTGTGTAATTAACTGAAGAATCTGCTGAAGGTGTAAAAGTGCTGATAATGGCAGTGACGCGTAGGGGGACCACATGCTTTAAAGGTTGTAAAATATCTGGCTTCGTACATAACGTCTCTGTATTACTGGAATAGCTGAGCTCTGGAGTTTGTAATAATGCTTTCTTCTGGGTTAAGAGGGTAGAAGTACAGTGAGCTGCAATATTGGGTTATGAACAGAAGGTAAGGATGGAATAACTGCTACTATAGCCCTGCTCTATATGGCCATTTATGAGCGCACAAGTCCTGCTGTGATGGAGAACTGTGAAAACTGTCTTTTATAATGATATACAACTTTTTTTTTTTTTTTTTCCTCCTAGTTTCACACAGCCAGATAACACGGTTGTACAGCCGGTTCACCAGCCTCGATAAGGGAGAGAATGGAACATTAAGGCAAGTCACTAATGTTTATTATCCTTAAACCCAGATTACATCTGACTCCATGAATCTGTTAACCCTTTCCAATCCACTGTCTGACGTCTGAAGACATTACGATTTAGGGCTGTACAGCTCCGATATTTGAAGACGTCCGTCAGGCTTCTCTTACTGTATATTGCCAGCCTCTCTGATGTCAGAGCCTATCCAATGTGTCACCTCATGCAGTACTGGCTGTAGCCAGCATATAGCGCTGTTGTATAATGGCAGAATAACAGTAAGCCCCCTAGGAAAACCAGGACAAAAATTGGATTGGAAAGGGTTAAAGCTCTTTTTATAAATAAAGCGGTTTGATCTTTAGCGGGGTTGTCACATGAAAAATACTGTTTAATCATTAAATCTAGCCCATGAACTCAAAATATTCTTTTTAAATAAGTAAATACAAAAATGTTCAACCCCCAGAAATTGCAGGACTAGTGTTAGAATAACACCGCTGGCTGCCTCTATTCTGTGTCCACCTCAGTAACTGTTGACAGGTTGTCACACCTGCTCAGTCTTGCATCATGGAGGTATGTAGAGCACAGATGTCAAACACAAGGCCTGCGGGCCAAATCTGGCCTGCTGCAATTTATGTGGCCCACTGGCCTATCTTAAAAAAGGTTATCCAGATTGCACCCACCAGGATACATTGGGGTCAGAGTGGAAGCTGCTGCTGACACCTGTGTAGCAGCCACTGCTCGTACCTGCAGGCACCGCTGTCGTTGAAATCAATGGGAACTGTTTGCAATTATGAGCGCCAACCACTATATGGGTCGGAGCCGTGCTTCTACACTGATCCTGATGTATTCCAGAGGGCACTGCCTCTATTTGCCCCAGCTGCTCCCACCAGACCAGAGCTGCAAGCGGGTGAGTAAAGTTTCTAGGAATGCTGCCCAACCAGAGGCCAGTAGAGTTGCTATTGTTCTCTGGATGGGCAGCATCTCTGGGACCACTATGGGGAGGGTAAGGGGAGTTACTAATACAACTGATGTGGTAAGTGGCTATTTCTGAAGTTGCTGCGTCTTCTCTAATGTCAGAACAGATTTCAAGCAATTACATTAATTCTGTCATCTTACTACTTGCTTAGCATCTCTTCTGACGAGGGTGACACAGTGGTAATGTAATGACACAGCATTAAAGGGGTTGTCATGAGGCAGCAAGTGGGTCTATACACTTCTGTATGGCCATAATAATGCACTTTGTAATATACATTGTGCATTAATTATGAGCCATACAGAAGTTATAAAAAGTTTTTTACTTACCTGCTCCGTTGCTAGCGTCCTCGTCTCCATGGTGCCGACTAATTTTTGGCCTCCGATGGCCAAATTAGCCGCGCTTGCGCAGTCCGGGTCTTCAGCAGTCTTCTATGGAGCCGCTCGTGCCAGAGAGCGGCTCCGTGTAGCTCCGCCCCGTCACGTGCCGATTCCAGCCAATCAGGAGGCTGGAATCGGCAGTGGACCGCACAGAAGAGCTGCGGTCCACGAAGACAGAGGATCCCGGCGGCCATCTTCAGCGGTAAGTATTGAAGTCACCGGAGCGCGGGGATTAAGGTAAGCGCTCCGGTAAACTTTCTTTACTTCCCTGCATCGGGGTTGTCTCGCGCCGAACGGGGGGGGGGGGGGGGGGGGGGGTGGAAAAAAAAAAACCCGTTTCGGCGCGGGACAACCCCTTTAATGTAATTACACAGCATCTTTTCTAACATGAGAAGGCTCAGCAACTTCAGAAGTAGGTGTTCAGCACATTGGGAATCCCTCCACATACCCAGTAGAGCAGAAAGGGAAGCAGGACTGAGCAGGTGGAACAATTTCTGAGGTGGACACAGCTGGAATAACATTAGTCCTGGAATATCTGTCTAAAGGCCCTTTATCAATCAAAAAATAGCTTAATTGTTCCATGTAAAATGATCAAAAGTAAACACAAAGTTCAGTGTAAATAGACAACAATTGAACACTAAGGCAGGGTTCACACAGGGCGGATTTGTCGCGATTTTTCCATTGCGGTTTTGCCGCAGAAGAACTGCTTCTGCGGCAAAACCACTTCAGAGGTTAATTTTGGCTTGCGGATTTTTCTGCAGATTTTCGTGCGAAAAAATCAGCAAGCTCTTTTTTCCGCAGCGCTTTTTTCCATTTTGCCACGGATTTTGCTGCATCCATAGAGGTCTATGGACAAAAAAGCGCTGCGGAAAAGACTGTGCAATGGACATGCTGCATCTTTGAAAACCGCGCCGCAGTTGCATTTCCGCACTGTGGCTGTGCAGAAAAAATCCGCACGGAACAGCTTTTTGGCAAAACTAATTTGTGCTGCATTGCACTGCAAACACAGCAGTTTTGCCGCAGTGTGGATATGCAACGGCAATCAGCGGCAAAACCGCTGCAAATCTGCACTGTGTGAACCCAGCCTAATTCGTTTGCTTATGGTTAGTCTTCATTGGATAACCTTTTAAAGCCTTTCTTACCCTTTTGGGGGAACTTTAAAATTTCTTCAGTGGGGATATGGAAATAAAACACAATCTTGCTATGTAGGGGGGGGGGGGGGGGTTAATTTGTCAGGTGCAGAAAAAAACAGGTAGTCTTTATTTTTGGGTTGTCATCCATTTAAACTAGACTGTCAGGCAAACTATATGCCGGACATTTGTCCCCGCACATACGGTACTAGCTCCCATGCTGTTGCACAGGAGCAAGTATCGCTGGCTCACAGCGGGGAGGCTGGAGATTTCTCTCGCGCTCCTCCGCCCCTTTCCATTGATTTAACATTGCGGCTGTTCAATACTAAACATCCGCTATTTACACTAAACGATTGTTCAGCTCATCAGCCATCGTTTATGCTGCATAAACAATCAATGAGCTGATCTGATCGTTCAGTGTAAATAGCAGCTGTTCAGTACTGAACGTCCGCTATATTAAGTCAATGGAGAGGGGTGGGGGAGTGTGAGTAGAGAAATCTCCTGCAGCCTTCCTGTTCCCCTGCTGGTTCTGTAAGCGAACCAGCAATACTGGCTCCCATGCAACAGCACAGGAGCGAGTGTTGGGCATCATTTGCCCAACATTCGTCCTATCTAAATGGACCTTTAGTCTGATTACAGTGATGCCAATTAATGTGTGTACTGGGGGGAAAAAAAGCTTTGTTGCCAGCTTTTTGACACTCCCCACAATCGTATTTCTCAGTCAATGGAGCTTTCTGATGCGCTTGAACCAGTGATCATCTGATTGCATGCAGAATACACTGATACTTCAATACTATCACACAAGCGATATTCTCACATGAGTTTTGTGCACTTGTGCATCAAATACACTGTCTGATAACTGCATACGTTTTACAATGAAATGCTGTGATTTTTGTGATTGTTTACAGCCAGTCGCCTTCGACAGGTGAAGCACATCATTTACCCAGTAGAAGCCAATCTGCTGAAAACTGCAGCGTTTCACAGTAAAACGCATGTAATATTGCACTGTTTTTGTATATCAATATGCAGTGAAAATGTGTTAAATGGGCTACAAATGCAAAGTGGAAATGCAACTTTAGGGAGTGTTTACACAGCACACTGATTAACATCAGGGGGTTCCGTCACGGGCAGAAAACAGCACTGTGCTGAATCGCCAAACTTAACAAAAGGAACCATTCCCTTCTATTGTGAATTAGGCATTCCTTTGGCCGCTTTTTTTTTATTTTTATTTTTAACAAGGTTTCAGTTTTCTTTGTTTATTTGGAGTAGAGAATAACTTGGTTGACTCAGCTTTCTGTGCTCCAAATAAAACGGAAACGAGTGGAACCCTTGTAATATGGGCATCCAAGTAATGGTTACATTTAATAACAAAGGTTCTCTTTGCTACCATTTGGGGTTCTGTCACGGCGCTGTGTTCTGCACCTGTGACTGAATCATTTAAATTAATCAGAGTGTACTGTGAACTCTCCCTTATATAGCTGAACTGAATAGTCTTTAACTGTCAGTGGAGGCAGTCTCCGGGGGATCAGTAGAAGAGCTTCTAGCAGAAGCTTGAACTTTCATACAGATTGGGCTGCACAGCAGATGAGTCTCAGTGCAACAAAGTCCAATTTGCTGCTAGAACTCCTCTCTGATCCTCCGGAGACATCAAACCTCATCAGATAAGTGTCCTGCAGCTTCACATACTCAGCAGTCCACAAGGATTTCAGTTTCGCCCTTCACAGATATAGACTAAAATAATTCTTTATTAAGATCCTTTAAAAACATATACGGGCTAATTTATACACACAGAACATAAAGGCAAAAGGATACTGCAATATCCTTTCCATACAACAAGTCTCTAATATTTAATCACGAGACTACCAGGCATCCAGATAATAGAATATGACTGGATAGCCGTATGATGATTGTAAATGGTGTATACAATCAACAATAGGTCAGTTGGTATACTCAAATTGACTAGTATATAAAGGGACTCTTCATAAATTGAAGAGAGGTTGAGTCCCAGTGTTATTAAAGGTACATTGTCAAGTCATTAATTTCCCAGGACTATAATTCCAAAAGTTTTATTTATATATATATATATATATATATATATATATATATATATATATATACATACTTACTTACTCATGGGTTCAGGCTCGACGCGTTTCCCCACTAATAGGTGGTTCATCAGGAGCAAGGGGTATGCAAAACTGACTATTTGTGTTAGTGTATACAGTCTTGTAAAGACTACGTGATAGAAAAAGACCACTTGATGATGGTAAAAGAATTTTATCGACTACTTAAGGTTAGTAGATATATCACGTAAGGCGTAATATATTCACTATTATGCGCTAAATTTGCTTTCCCTCCGACATCATGACAGCATACACTTGGAGGTTGCTCACCTGCTGACCTGGTGGGACAGGAAGAGGCAGAACATAAAAGGCACCTCCCCTCCACCAAACACCAGTGCATTCCAAATAACCACAGTGACAGTATACTTAACCAGAAGGTGTTTTATTGGCACCACACACCTGAGACAAAGAAATCATAAGCATACACATTACCTCATGTGTTAGACAAACAAGGGTAACCGTGTCGGTAGGGGGGGGAAAGCCCGTATGCTGTCATGATGCCTTCAAGAAAGGGAATTATCGGTAAGAAAAATTCCCGTTTTCCCTCCGACATCATGACAGCATACACCTGGAGAAATACCAAATAACTGGCATGGGATTTTTTAGGGAGGGATTACTGCTTGAAGCACCTTCCTCCCAAAGGTTGCATCCTCACTAGATTTTAATGTCCAGCCTATAAGGTTTAATAAACGTATGACTAGAAGTCCACGTGGCTGCGTTACAAATCTGTTCGATTGAGGCGTGTGCTCTTTCTGCCCAGGAAAATGCCACCGCCTGAGTAAAGTGGGCTTTCAAACCTTCTGGGGGAAGAATGCCCCTGGCCTTGTAAGCCTCCTGGATGGCTCTTCTGAGCCACATGGCTATAGAATCTCTAGAAGTAGCCTTCCCTTTGGCCTGCCCCTGAAATTGAACGAAAGTTTGTCAGTCTTTCTGCAACTTTCCGTTGCCTCAAGGTACGCTAATGCGGCTCTTTTAACGTCAAGATTATGGAGTCTCTGCTCCTTTTCGTTTTTAAATTTTAGACAAAGGCTGGAATGACTATTGGCTGGCCTCTGTGGAAGTCTGACAAGACTTTGGGTTGGAGGAAAGGGTCTAAGGAGAATACGATCTCATCAGGGTGCATAGTCCTATATGGGGCCCTTTGCGAAAGGACCTGAATTTTACCCACGCACATAGCCGACATAACTGCCACAAGGTGGGCTACCTTGTACGTCAGCAAAGCGATGGATAGGTTTCTAATAGGTTCAAATGGGGGAAAATCGCAGAAGGCCTGAAGGACTATAGTCAGATCCCAGGGGGAGCCCCATCAGCCTTATGAATCGATGCAGTCTACTCGCCCTTCTAGGAAATTTCCTGATCCCCTTGTGCTTAGCAAGCACGAGATCAAAGAATGCCCTCAAAGCCACTACTTGGGCTTTGAGGTAATCTGGACTCAACCCTTTATCCGGGCCTGCCTGGACAAAACTTAAAATTTTTTTACGAATGTCTGATTGGATGTCCTGACCCATCTAGTCTGAGAATTTTTTTCCCGACTTTGGAATAAATCTTTTCCATCGAGGGCATAAGGCTCTCGCAATTAGTGGAAACCCTATTAGATGATCGACCCTTTCCTAAGAATTTTACCCGTTAAAGATCCAGACTCTAAGCCTGAACTTGTGAACCTCCGGGTAGAGAGGACAGGACCTTGCAGCAATAGGTCCAGTCTTGACGGAAGATGGAGAGGCTCTCCCACTGACAGATCTCAGGAGAGGAAACCAAGGTCTTTTGGGCCAATAAGGCGCTACTAACGTTACTGACAGCCTTGGCCGCAGTAATTTTCTTAGGAGTAGCGGAATCGGGGGTAAAGGGGGGGAAAAGCGTAAGCCAAGTCCCAAACCCAGGGGTGAGAGGGGGCGCCCATGCCTAAGGCTTGTTTCTCCGAGTCTCGGGAAAAGAGAAGACGACAATTGGTATTTGCGCTTCACGCAAACAAAACTATTTCGGGTACCCCCCATTTGTCCCGAGTAGGCTAGACACTTCGGGATGGAGTCCCCACTCTCCTGCGTCCACTTTCTTCCTGCTTAGAAAATCTGCGACTGAATTCTCGGCTCCTTTTATACGGAAGGCCGACAGTGACTTAGTTGTGAGTTCCGCCCATTGAAGGAACCTTCCTGCCAAATGCTGAAGTAGAGGATTCCTGGTGGTACCCTGGTGGCGAATGAGTGGCACTGCCATCATGTTATCGGAAAAAATCCTCACATGCTTCATCCCTAAACGGTTTGCAGGCTACGTCAGGTTTCCCAAACCTCATTACGTTCTCTAACGTTAGATAACCTGGATCTCTCATGAGGGTCCTATGTACCCTGTATATGGCCACCTTCAAAGGTGACCCCTCACCCTTTTGCGCTGGCATAAGTTATCGCGGGGTCCCCATTAAAAGGTCTGAGGACAACCGCCAGCGGAGTGAGGATCTAGCCCTAGTGAAAATAGGGATTGTCCTGTCAAGTGAGGACTGACTTGTCCCCATTCTGGAGGATAAGTGTCTGGAGATCACCGCTGTGGAACTGGGCCCAGGGAACCACTCCAATGCATGCAGTCATTAGCCCCAGGATCCGCATCGCCTCTTATTGAAACTGTAGATTTTTTTATATAGAGCAGAACATTCTCTAGAATGAGCTGTTTCCTTAAAGGAGGAAGGGATGAACATTGGAGACGAAAATCCAAAATGACTCCCAGGAATTTTTTACTGGTGTCCGGATCCATGTTGGATTTCAAATCATTAATGATCCAGCTCAGACCCTTAGATAGCTGAAGCGTGGACCCCCAGTGTGACCTCAGAATAGTGAGGGGATTTGCCACCAGCAGGGAACCATCTACTGAGCTATGCCCCCTTTCAGATGGGGGATGATAATCCTGCGATTGTGCAGAAAGGCTACCATTTTAATCACCCCTTTGGAAAAGATCCGTGAAGCAGAGGAGATTCCAAAGGGAAGGCGCCATTCTCAGCGCAAATTTAGGAACTTTTTGCGAGTTGACATAACTGGGGATGTGATAATACTCATCCTTTGTCAATCGTAGCCATAACGTTATCCCTACCAATCAGGGGGGTTGCGGTTCTGATCGTCTCCATCGGTGGGAGCCATCTGGTTGGGAACCAGAAAGAGGGGAGTAAAACCCTTTCCCCCATTCCGTCTTAGGGATGGGGATAACTGCACCAATATCCAGCACGATTTGTTCACCCTTAAGTAGAGCCTGCTCTAGGGTTGGTGCCGGGATGACGGTCACGGTGGAACCGGAAGCCCGTACTTGGACCCAGGCCCACACAGTCCGAGGTTAAAATGAATCTATTTGGAGGGCGGGGTTCTAGCTCAAATCTTGTACCCCCTCCGTCACCAGGCCTGCGCTTGTGGGATCGATTCCTGTCATTAGGATCGTTTCCCAGCGTGTGGTAGGCGCCGTCAGTAGCTATGTTTCTCCAACTAGTGCAGAAGTGAACTAATCTTCTGCGGGCATGAAGATGCAGGTTAAGGGACAACAGTAAGAGCCTTACCGCTTCCTCCGGTCTTTCCATTCCCCACTTATGTTGTAGACGAGGGACATGGAATTAAGGCGCTTTTTGCAGGGTCTGATGACTAGCTGCCCCGAAAGGGTAGGGTACACAACTTATTTTTGGAGGTTATGTCTCTTGACCACTACTTTACCCCTGAATGACGGCCGCAGTGGTGCCGGAAAGCCCGTCCTTGGACCCAGGCCCACGCAGTCTCCGGTTAGCTCCCAGATGAGGTACTTCTCACTGGGGCAACCGGGGCTGGCAGAAGAGATGCTCGTGTTGGATAGGGCTGCCACGCGGGATCCGAAGCAGACCGTAGAAGCTGACCTAGTCAAACCGCCGTGGAGCGAGCCACCAAGGTGGCCGCAGTATTAGCTTTATAATGAAGCTGGACGTGGACCAAGCCTTACGCATGGTCACGTCTACTTTGTTGTCCATGGCTTTTAGTGTCAACATTTGGCGTCTCCTCAAGGATAGCCACTTCATTGTCTCCAAATAAAGGACACTCCTAAAATTCTTTTAGAAATTAACAGAGCTTGATCCATACAATTCCAATCATTAAGGATCAATGGTTTAAGTGTGGTGTTTACAGGGAATGTAGATTTACGTTGTGGAAGCTGACTCGCAACATGACGTCCTGCACAGTGCAAGGTTTCTCTGTTAGCGTTTTTTCGAAAACGAGATATTTTTTCTTCCCCTGCGACACTTCCAAGATCTTCAAGATCGAGTTCTTCCGCCATGTCAGAGTCGGACTCTAACACTGCCGGAGCAGACCCTCTTGTGGCCCCTAAGGGCCCTGGTTAGAGGTCCGAGAGGCAGGACTGTTTCTTCCCGGACAACTGACTGGATTTCAGACATGGGGGAAGATTTTTCTTCCTGCAGAATTTTCGCTGAGCAGGAAGCGCATAATGTTTTAGAATAGGAGTCGTCAAGTTTTGTAAACATACTGGACGCTTTTTACTTCTGCTCCTAGCCTCCCTAGGTTTTTGAGTATCCCTGTCGTACATGACAAGGGAGAGCTCTATTAGTAAGGGAAGTGTAGTGCAGGTGTCTGTAGGTTGGCCCACAGGACCACTTACAGTTTGGAGATTCTCTGGGTCCTCTCTTGGCCGACCATCCTGCGCTTGTGGGATCCATTCCTGTCCTTAGAATCGATTCCTAGCGTGAAAAGAAAAAACACCAGCCGACTTCTCCTGGTGCAGGGGCTTTAAATTTTGAATCTGGCGCCAAGCCGCGCCAGGCCACGCCCCCTTTGTGTGCTCCATCGAGGCCACGCCCTCTTGTGGAGCGTCTGGCGTCACACTCCTTGTGTTCCGCCCGCTACAGCCGGGACCCAGAGATAGCGGTCGCCGCCTGGTTGACGACCGCGGTGGTGCCGGAAAGTCCGTCCTTGGACCCAGGCCCACGCAGTCCCTGGTTAGCTCCCAGATGAGGTACTTCCCACTGGGGCAATCGGGGCTGCCAGAAGAGATGCCGTCGCTCACCGGTAAGTCCTGGAACCACCGGCATAGGACAGCTCTGCCGCTGCTGTCCTGGAGGGACAGGAAAAGCACTGGTGTTTGGAGGGGAGGTGCCTTTATATTCTGCCTCTTCCTGTCCCACCAGGTCAGCAGGTGAGCAACCTCCAAGTGTATGATGTCGGAGGGAAAGCAAATTTAGCGCATAATAGTGAATATATTACGCCTTACGTGATATATCTACTAACCTTCAGTAGTCGATAAAATTCTTTTACCATCAAGTGGTCTTTTTCTATCACGTAGTCTTTACAAGACTGTATACACTAACACAAATAGTCAGTTTTGCATACCCCTTGCTCCTGATGAACCACCTATTAGTGGGGAAACGCGTCGTGTGTGTCTGTGTGTGTCTTCAATTTATGAAGAGTCCCTTTATATACTAGTCAATTTGAGTATACCAACTGACCTATTGATTGTATACACCATTTACAATCATCATACGGCTATCCAGTCATATTCGATCATCTGGATGCCTGGTAGTCTCGTGATTAAAGGGGTTGTCTCACGCCGAAACGGGTTTTTTTTTTTAATTCAATAGGCCCCCTGTTCGGCGCGGGACAAACCCAAGGGATGGGTTAAAAAAAAAAAAAAAAAGTTATTACTTACCCGAATCCCCGCGCTGCGGCGACTTCTTTCTTCCTTTACCAAGATGGCCGCCAGGATCTTCACCCACGATGCACCGTGGGTCTTCTCCCATAGTGCATTGTGGGCTCTGTGCGGTCCATTGCCGATTCCAGCCTCCTGATTGGCTGGAATCAGCACACGTGATGGGGCGGAGCTATGAGGACCAGCTCTCCGGCACGAGCGGCCCCATTCACCAGGGAGAAGACTGGACTGCGCAAGCGCGTCTAAAAACGCCAGAAGACAGCGAATTTAGACGGATCCATGGCGACGGGGACGCTAGCAACGGAGCAGGTAAGTGAATAACTTCTGTATGGCTCATATTTCATGCACGATGTATATTACAAAGGGCATTAATATGGCCATACAGAAGTGTATAACCCCACTTGATTTCACGAGACAACCCCTTTAAATATTAGAGACTTGTTGTATGGAAAGGATATTGCAGTATCCTTTTGTCTTTGTTTTGTGTGTGTATAAATTAGCCCGTATATGTTTTTAAAGGATCTTAATAAAGAATTATTTTAGTCTATCTGTGAAGGGCATAACTAGTGATACTATAGACTTTCCCGTTTCTGTGAATAAGGATTTCGGTTTCATTGCAGCTCCCCAATCTGCCCCACCTAATTATGCTTTCATTTGTATACTATACTGTAGTGATGTTATAGCAGGAATACAGTACATTTGTCATAACCCGCATTTTCCAGCACAGGCTCAATACTGGGAAGTGTTTCTCCAATTGAGCCATTATGGGCATACAAACACTACACCTGGATAATGTGCTCTAGTTGGAATCTTGGCTTTGAATCTCTGAAGACTTGGATCTCTATTCCACATGAGACTCCAACCAAGGGCAGCGTCTCTGCTCTCTGCAGCACTGCTCATTACTCCAAGCAACAGCGCAGGTAGCCTGCCAAACTCGCTGGTCTGCTCATCCAACAGGTTTGCAGCGCCTTATTTCACCTGACAGTGCCCTCTCCCTAGAGCCACAATTAGAAGCTCTTGGCCCCCAATGCAAAATCTGCAACAGGGCCCCCTACCTACCATGTGCTGTTTATAATCCTCCCCTTTGCCTCTCCCGTGCTCTTATTCCTAACCACAGGGGCGGGACTAAAATCTATTTTGTAATTTAGAAAACTCAAATCATAGACCCCTGAAAGGGCAAATTAACTTGATTAATCGCCCAGCCTTAAAACCTAGTTGTTAGAACTCTGCTTGTACTGTTCCTCTATTTCTAAGAAAAGATGCTCCAGAATGTTTTGTGGGGAATGCAAGTAGTAATGATGTGCACAGCTTCTCTAAAGGGGTTGGCTGCTGTTGTAATAGAAATGTGTGCTGCTTTTATGAAGTTGTAATAGAAGCGTATCAGTAAGTGGTACACATTCCTATTAAACACTTTGGATTGGCTTTACTCTAAAGTGGCCAAGCCTGTTAAAGGACATCTGTGTCCCCTCAAAATATAATTCTACACAAATGTATTGAGCCCAGCAGTAGCCCTTTCATGGGGTGTATGTATTGTCATAACCGCATGAAAAAGTAGATCACATAGTGTTATAGCAGTAAGGCTGTATTTATACGGTCCATACTCATACAGGTTTTGTGTGTTGTGAGATACATGAAAGTAGACGCCATCGTTTGCAGTGCGCCTATTTAGATGTATGTATTTGGGGGGGGGGGGGCTTGCGCGGGACATAGAACACGCTGATGTGCTGTCTTGCATGCAAAGAACAAGAACGTGGTGTCTGTCTTCTGTGCGATGTAATTTGCATGCCGGAATCTCTGGCGCAATTAGCTATTGGCCATGTAAATGCAACCTAGCTATAGAAAGTGGCCCTACCCTAAATGACGATATGTCTTATTGCAATAAAATGTAGGTGAAGAATGAAAAGGAAATGCAAACAAAAGTTCAGGTAAAGCAAATCTGTCCTTGGGGAGATAGATGGGAGAGCATTGTCATTTTACTGTAGTATATCTGCTTCTGAGGGAACTTAAAACTGGTGTGCATTCCAATGAGTGTTAGACAGGAGTCGGTGTAGTGGGCCCAGAGAGAAGGGGTTAAACGGGTCATTACTACTACTGATGTAAAAATAAAAACTGCCTTCCAGACATAATTATGTCATGGTGGTGACCATTAATTGCTTTCCTCAAACTAATTGCATGTCTTAATGGCTTGGCATTTCATTAAGGGGCCTGAGTTATGTAATTAGGCAGGCTAGTTCTTGTTCTTTTACAGCCATTAAGTCATTTACAGAGCTAGTGAGGCACCTAATCTTAATCACATGATATGGCAACTTCACTTACTGCTTTAGTGTGTAGTTTATAACTTTTGTGGGGGTGATGGGCTGAACAAAAACTTTTTTTTTTCTCTCTTCCCCCAGCCTTAAACGCTGTTAATTTTCTTTTTTTCTTTTTAATGCTCTTAATATAGTGTGATTTGTCCATTGCTGGGTTGTTAAGGGGTTCCCCACTCTGGAGCCATGATAAGATACCATTTTTACAAAAATGTTATTTCTTCTTTAGTGAAAGCAATAACATTTTTCTCGCTTTGGATAACATGATACCTTATTTTACTCTACAAAAGTAACTTGCAACTGTCAGAAGTGTTTGACTAGGATCCTCCTCCTATACAGGTTTTGTGTTCAGTTTGACTAAGCCGCATTCATCCAATGATCTGCAACCTATAGCTCTCCAGCTGTTGTGCCCCTATAATGACAGCTTGGAGTAATTTTGCTGCAGATTCTGCTCTGAATGGTCTTCTAGTGCTGATGCAGAGGAGCATGATGCAGATCCGATATACACCACCACTCTATAGTCTATGGATCTTTTACCCTTCATTTAACTTCATACAGAAGCTCCCTAACTGAATCTTATTGCAAATAAGGAAGATGCAACAATACCTCTGCAGAGCCACCTAGGTGGTGCTGCAGAGGTATTGTTCCAGCTCCCTTACTTGCATATTACCCAGAGGAGCATGAATGGACTTAAAGGGGTTGTCCCGCGGCAGCAAGTGGGTCTATACACTTCTGTATGGCCATATTAATGCACTTTGTAATGTACATTGTGCATTAATTATGAGCCATACAGAAGTTATCAAAAGTTATTCGCTTACCTGTTCCGTTGCTGGCGTCCTCGTCTCCATGGTTGCCGTCTAATTTTCGCCGTCTAATGGCCAAATTAGACGCGCTTGCGCAGTCCGGGTCTTCTGCTGTCTTCAATGGGGCCGCTTGTGCAGAATGCCGGCTCCGTGTAGCTCCGCCCCGTCACGTGCCGATTCCAGCCAATCAGGAGGCTGGAATCGGCAATGGACCGCACAGAAGCCCTGCAGTCCACAGAGAGAGAGGATCCCGGTGGCCATCTTCAGCAGGTGAGTATGAAGACGCCGGACTGCCGGGATTTGGGTAAGTACTACCTGGTTTGTTTTTTTAACCCCTGCATCGGGGTTGTCTCGCGCCGAACGGGGGGGGGGGGGGGGGGTGAAAGAAAAACAAAAAAAACCCGTTTCGGCGCGGGACAACCCCTTTAAGTCTCCTCACTCTCCTTTTAGGTGCTCTCCCTAAGGAAAAAATATGGCATAATTGGGCATGATTGAGTAGGCTGAATTCACTAGTGCCCTTCTACATGTGGCTACCCTTGACCATTATGCAAAAAGCTTTGTTGTAGACCACATGCTCCAAAATTGATTTGAGGGAACCTGTCATCAGCTGGAAGCACCATAAACTAAGTTATGGTGCTTGTAGCTTAGGTGGCATGGAGTCAAGGAGCCTCTTTTCCTACTCATCTTTATGGGAGTGTGCGCACGGCCTTCTGAAAAGATTCAAGCTGATTGTATGTGTGACTTTGCTGGGGGACACTGCAGGTGAGTAGGAAAAGAGGCACCATAACTTGGTTCACAGTGCTTAGTTAAATGGTTCCCTTTAAAGTTTATATTCTTGCCACCTTGTTTGCTTGCTTCTCCTGTTTTGCTACTTATCTTTGATCATTTTTATGAAACAATTTGTCTTCTTTGAACATGGCTGTGGACTCTGCACTGCTGTATATAATAAAAGTAAACGTTACATAACTGCAGCATTGTAGCACAACACACAGAACTGCCCTAACTAGCTCTAACTTACTCTGCAACTCTACCTTCAAAACTTTTATTGATTCTAACCCTTTATCATTGTTTCAGTTGAATAACCCTTGGAGTTTTCCATAGACCTGTACACATTGGCATTACTAAAGAGCTCATACCAGTCTGCTCCTCATTAGTATTGGTCAATCGCTCAGCTGTCCCCGGGACATACTATATTTATTGTTCAATATATATTTTATTGAGCATAACATCAGAAATACAATGTACATCAGGTCCAGTTTTAGGTAACCATTACATCCGCAGTGTAATGTGCAAAAATTCAATAGGGCCCCTATGGGTGCCTGGTAGTTTTTGCTGGTTCTACTCCTTGGAATCAGCAATTTCTTCTCTGGGTATTCCCAGTTCGGTTACCCACAACTGAGATGGTGAAATTTGTTAACAAAATATACTTATTGTGTGGGAACTTATGAACCTACACACATCTCTGCGTAGGCTCATATAAATATTTTATATGAACGAACTCGTGTATAACTGTGTAAGTGTCTCAGGCATGTAGGGGGAGTAAGGATCCATCTAAGTCCTGAGACCTTCATCATTACAATACTGTTAAGTCGCGCAGCTAAGAAAGAAGGGAGAATAAAGAAGAGCGACTTAAGAAGAGAAAGAGAGTAGGGGGGGGGAGAGTTGGGGAGTACAGCATGTTAGAGAGGGGGGGGGGGAGGGGTCCTTGGCAGCCCTGGCTGAAAGTGTGTGGCCTGTCAGCCTGGTAGCAGCAACCCGAGTGTGGGCACTGTCCGAGACAGCGTCCACAGTTGGATATGTTTAGGGTGTTATGACGCCATTAGTTAACCAAAGGTCAAACTTAGGAGAGACTCGGAAGTTTATCTATGTTGCCCAAGTAGCGTAATAACTGGAAAATTTGGAGTTGTCTCTGGCTCTCAATTCTTCCATGTACCTGGACATACTATATTTAAATGTGTTGTCTCATGACAAACATTGGTGGCAAAAGCCTAGCAATATAATGGCAGCGTAAACACGCTGGTTTCTCTGTACAATGGTGGCAGTGTTACACACCATGGCAGTACAGTGTAGGCTTTGAGTGTGGCTGCTGCTTACAGTTAATTGTTAATGGATAACTGCATTAAATGGTTATTAAATTTACTTTTCTCTTTAACAGCCGGGAAGATTTCCAGAGAATTCCAGAACTAGCCATTAACCCTCTGGGAGATCGAATTATCAATGCGTTTTTCATTGAGGGGTAAGGATTATTAATGACCTTGATGTCATAGGAACATTGCTGTGTCACACTGTACTATATGGATATGGTGTATAAAGGGTCCATATAGTATGTTTAGCAACACATGGATTTCTTTGCTAGGGAACAATTCTTAAAATCCTGTTTAAAATGGGTAATAGAATTTCATGTTAACCCCTACCCATAGGATATGGGATAACTTGCTGATCGGTGCGGGTGTCATTGCTGAAAAAAACTGCACGATGTCAGTGTAGTTTGGCACAACAATTATCACTTAAGATGGCTGAGCGTTTTTTTTTTTTTTTGTTTTGTGAAAATTGTTGTTTAAAAGGGCCTTTACTCTCCCAAATGCAGAGTTCATGTAATATATAATTAAAAAAAAAAAATTACGGCGTGGGTGATGATGCTTGCCCTGCTTCCTATGCATAGTGTTTGGCTCTATCTATGACTCCCTTTTTGTTTTGGGTGTTTGTTTGTTTTTTGTATTCTTGATCAATAGAAGTGGATTAATTTGGGGCAGTTTATTCCTTATTGCTTAGACGCTTCTCCAAATGAACCTGAGATGTAGCAGTGTGCTTGACTGGGAGACTAGTGCAAAGCATTTGCCCCAACAGGTTAAAAGACGAGAGATGACAAAACTGTAGAATTCCTGCTGCCTGTAAGGCCTCTTTCACACAGATGACAGCGATTTTGCCGCAATAAAAAAAATACATTACCTAACAGGTGCAGTCCAGGTCCTCCTGCTAGTGTCCTTTGCTCCGACACAATTGCTTGAAATCCTCAGCACATTGCTTTTTGGATATAGGGTTCATAAACCCCTCCGAAGAAGTGATTGCTCTGAGTTGCAGCACTTGAGAACCAATCAAAGCCATAGTTTCCTGGAGGCGGGATGTATGAACCCCATAACCAGGAAGCAATTGCTTGCAGTCGTGTGTGTGTGTGTGTGTGTGTGTGTGTGTGTGTGTGTGTGTGTGTTATTAGTAATTAACATTCTTATTAGCAGCTAGGTGTTATTTTTGGAGTAAGGCTTATTTCAAGCCTCCCCAAAATACAAAAAAACTAGGGTAGGGCTTTCTAATGTTTAAAGTCGCTTTGCACCAAAGCCTTTTTTTCATGCGATGCCACACAAATGAAAGCTCTGTAGGGAAACATGGGCTACAAAAAAATCACAAATCATGCCTGTATAGAGCATACTGCAATTCTTTTTCCTCACAACATCGCATTAGAGTAAACATCGCAAGTGTGAAGAGAACCGTTGGAAAGCATGGGCTTTACATACACGCGGTTTGTAGCAGTGTTGCACCGCAAGAAAATGATGTGATTTTTGTCACCCAAGTGAAAGTTGCTTTACAGCCACAGTTTACTGCATATGTTGAACTCCATTGTCTCTCATGGTGGCGGCAGGCAGCATCAGTAATGATAATGGACTGTGACTATTATAAATGAGAATGTAAGGAGAATTTATGTGTTTATCAAAGAGAAGACGGTCCCAGATCCCGTGCAGAAGTCTGGGCCCAGGAGAAACACATCACACTAGCCTGAGCTATATCAGATGATTTCTGCTTTAATTTTAAGGTGGTCAAAGATTATATATTATAAATGACATCACAGCAAAAGTTTATACCTCCAAGGTGAATAAGGATATATGATAGGCTTAAAATAAAAGTGATTAACATAAGTTACACCTCCTTAAGTGTATCTATTACATACAATAAGACCGTCATAAATTCAGGGAGAAGGAAGGCCTGGGAAGGTGCCATATAGTCTAGTCACTTCTCCCTGTGTATGTTATACTATAAACATACATGAAGGATTTAATAGACTGTCTTATCTTCTAATCTTTCTTCCTCAGAAGACATGCAGGCCTATAGAAGAGTTTCGTTTAACCCCTTCACTGCTATATATTCCTAGTCTACAATGCAATATAGAATAATTAACTGATACATTGATCTACAATTTTCTTAACATTCCCCACTTTAGATCAATATGTCAACACAGTAAATACACATATATAATGACTCTACCTACCACAGACCCCCTGGCTGCGGCCCGAAGCTTTATTACCAGGAGGCCTGGGTTCACACTTCAATACTAAGTATGTAATTATTTCATATAAAAGTATTACATTGATGCATATATATATATATATGTGAAGTCATTCCACTAATTGTACCCAAAATTAGGCCCGCCCCCCCAAGAGAAGCTTGGCCTTGATTTATTATCCAATTGATGTTCCTTTCTTCATATATAAATGATTGTCCATCATGATATAAGATCTTACTTATCGAAATGTCCATCAGTTATTAGAGCGATCCTCCGGTACAATCAGAACGCACTGGAATCAAAATGTCACACTTCAAAATCATCAAAGTAAAATGGCGCTTTCTTCGTAGAACTTTTAACCATCACTTGTCATACAGAGGTGGTCACCTGACCCAGTAAGGCATCTTGTTCTTCGTCATCTTGTATATTTTGAAACATAGTTTTGGTGATGGAAGTGTTAATAATAATAAGGTTTTGTAACAGTCCTCGGATACAGCAGCAACCGCAAAGTACTAGAATGGAGGCAAATACTGACATAGAGACTAGTGTGGAGTATATGACTTGTGACCAGTGTCCGAACAAGTTTTCCAACCAGTCTGTGAATGGATCGTCTATGCCAGAGTTATCAGCTAGTTCATTTTATTATGCATTTAACCCTTCCAGTGCTCAGGTATCATCTGGTGCAGTGTTATTAGGAATGAAAGTACAGCAATATCCTCCAATCATTTTACAAACTCCTCCTTTTTCTGCTAGTAACATAACAAGAGCCATTCTATTTTGCCATGCAATGAGTGTAAGGTGTGTCCTAGTTGTTCCGCTAGGCCCTTGATTGCATCTCTTGTATAATTAACAAATCTCTGTTGGTTATAATATATATATATAATCCAGTCTACATTTTTATTCACTGTTACCCACCATGCAAGAAGAGACTCAAACCCCCCTGCAGCCATCCGATTTCTCGTCCCATACTCGTCCGGTACCCCCCTTGGGACCCCGATGGGTCAGAGGAACCTTTGGGAGAGGTGTTCCTAGTTCTCCAGACACGGCCCTTGCTGTTGCCCTCGGAGGTCATGAGGTACACAGGCATTATCAGTTGTACCAAGCACAATCCCGTTAGGGGCCGTACCTGGCACCTGTTCTAGGCCCGGTCACCACACAACCATCACACGTCTGTGCGTGCTCTCTGTAGCTCAGGCCATATCCCAGAGACAGCGTGCCCTTATGGTTCTCCTCTCCGCACAGCATCCCTCAGGCAGTCTCCCATAGTCTGCCTCAGTCCCATTACCAGGTAGCGCGAAGCAAGCATGACCCCAAGATCAGAGGCAACAGCAGGTATTTGGTCCCTGCTCACAGGTGGAAACAGCAAACTCAATGTATAACATGGATCACTTATCTGTGGGGGGTAGGTACAGTTAAGAAGCTTAATCACACATCTTACGTTCATCACACCGTGAGGACTTGTCATTAACTTTTATCTATCGTGGGGTCAAGTCTTTCTATCTCATATAATTATTATTAACATTCTCTATACACAATATTTACTGCATAACATTAAGATTCACACAACTACTACTACTCCAATCATCTGCAGTCGCTTGATCCTCCAACGTTAACAACCCCCCTCAGGAATTTCTCTTATCAAGGAGAGGTGATGGAGTAAGATAAACAGAGCTTTAGCTGTGTCTGCCTCCTACAGATAACTGCAGCATCCTTGTGCTATCCTCCCCTTAATAGGGACACTCAGCTCTCACATTATCAACAACTTCATTATTATTATATCTTACATGACATTATCACATTGAAAACATCATTTAACAATCAAAATCACTGCAAACCAATCACAGAACTGACATGTACACAAATAACAGCAAGAATGGACGTTCCCTGTTCACACAGGTTTATACTAAACTTCATTCCTGATCATCTTCATTACAGGTCTATTCATATCAAGCAAGCAGAGCATGGCTAGAGTCAGTCACATACCCCCTCCCTCCCTCACTGAACTCTAAAGCTGAAAGGTGGGGGCGAGGGTGAAAGAAGCATTCCCATGTAACAGACGATTTAACCATTTGTGAGCTGACCCCATCTTATAGCACACACTTAATAAGATAGACAACATATCATCAACACCCAGAGGACAGTGATGGAGGCTGCTGACTATTCCTATGCAATTCAGAGAAGGCACTAATCACTGGTGTTGTGTACTACAAGTGCAAGCATTGGGATGCCAGGTAGAAGGTACAGCTATGGGATGTAAGGAGCCAAGATGGCGTCTGGGCGGCGGCCGAAGGTATTACAGCAGGTACTAAAATGGCCGCAGGCCATGACTAGCACTAAGATGGCCACCAGGGACGTGGCCTGACTAGGAGTACTATCAAGCCAGGCAAGCACTAGCCACGCCTTACCCCTTTGTGTGCAATGCCAACAAGTCCCTCATCTGACACACATCTATAATCTTTGTCTATAGCACCAACGTATCCCGCAGCGCTTACATAGACGGGGGATACAGAAAGACAGAAGTACAAACATTACAGAACCACGGTTACATAGTAATCAGGCGATGCGAACAATAGGGGTGAGGGTCCTGCTCCAACGAGCTTACATACTACAGGTAATGGGGTGATACAGAAGGTAAAGGGCTGGAGATGTGCACAGTATGGCGGGGTGAAGATGTGCACGGTATGGTGAAGTGAAGAGTGAGGGATGCTATACACATAGACAATGGTCAGACATTTAGCCGTGTGACTGCAGAAACTGTGTGACTGCAGGGCTGGTTTATGACGGCTAGCAGGGATTGCAGTCAGTAGGTCAGGGAGCAGACCTACCAGTATGGCGCTCGTCACTCCTTCTATAGAAGTTACACTCAGAGCTCTCCAAGCCTCCCCCATGTGTCGGACGGCGCCCCCTCCTGGTCTTATACTCCCTTCTGCATTGTTTAGCACAAATAATACAAGACAAAAAATTTTTTTTTAGAGTAGTTTGTAAACCCCTAGGCTGTGAACACTGTCCATATGAGTGCCACCATCCCCCCTGTTGAGACATGACACAGGCCATGGCTCAAAACTGCTGCACATCTGAAGAACGATTTAGGTAAGATAGTTTTTTTTTTTTTTGTTTTTTTTTAACGGAGATGTACAGCCCATCTACAAAGAGTGTATTCAGCATCTACAAGAGATACATCCTGCAGATCTGGTCTGAGTAACACCTCATGTGCCATCTCTCCTAGACAGTTGTATGGAGGACCGTCTGAAGAAATAGGCAGTAAGGTAGATGGATGGAGCGTAGTACATCCCTAGGTTGTCAGGTGTGGCTGTGAGCAGTAGTGTCCTGCAGGGGGATGTCTAGAAGGACTAAGATATGAGTATAACTAACTGCGTGCGGTACTCAGTGTGTGGGGGGACAGCACTATAGTGGCAGAAGGTCTGACTACCGCTTGTACACAGGCTGGGAGTGCTCGGCCACTGGATCTAATCTGCAAGAGTAGTATGCCAGCAGTCTGTTTTCCACCGTGTTCCTGAGTTAACACAGAGGTGATATATCCTTCTCCTGAGTCAACAGTTAGCACAAAGGGCTTGCTGTAGTTCAGCAGCCCCCCAGACTGGTGTGCCCACCAGAGTCTGTTTTAACCTGACAAAGGCTTCCTCAGAGGCCCATCTCACTGGATCCTGCCGGCTGCAGCCAGAGGGTCATCATAGATGATTCTGGTAAGAAGCGCTGTCAGAGATGCAGAATTTGAGATCCAGGAGCTGTAGAAGTTTGTCTGTTACGATCGTGTGGGCAAGCAAAGCACGGAACCCACATGATCATGACCAAAGGGGACGCACACGGGTATCACCAGGGTCACACGGGACTCACACGGGTTTCAGGCAACTGACCCTGTGCTACAAGGGAGGATGATAGTGGCCCTACCTAAGCGGGGACATTGCCCTAATAAGGGCAGCCCAGCGGTCTTCGGATCTGGGCCCTAGCTGATCCTAGGAGCCACACACCAGAACAGGATGCATTCACATGCCACATGACAGACCCAGAATACACTGCACACAACATGCAACCACTAGTAACAGATTGGAAGCTGAATATAAATACCAGGTATTGGTTGACATGTTGTACAAGATGTTGAAAACTAGCAGGCCGCTTCACGGCTCCTGGTTATACTGCTAGTCCCTACACTAACCAGGAGTCCAGCAGAACCGGACACCGTTCACACCGCACGCTGCAACAGGACAGGACACCGATAGCAGGACACACAGCAAGCTAACACAAAACTGACAGAATTTAAACGTACAAACGGACATGAACCAAGTCACACTGCAACCCTCACCAGACAAGCATTCATGACGGCCCACCTGAGGGGCCATATAGACTGACCAGGGGATTGGCTAGCAGACAGCACCACACCCAGCCAGCTCAATCATTAACCCTGTGAGTGCTGTGCTGCTGGAAACACAATAGAACAACAAATCCCAGCAGCACACGTAACATTCTCATTCCCAAAAAAGGAGATCATTTGCTCATAGTTTTGGGACCTCCAGAATTGCTTGCCTACCTTCATCTGACAGGTTATACCCCAAATATTTAACCGTTTGCTGACCGTATTGGAGTTTCTACATGTTTACTTTATGGCCTTGCTCATAAATAAACCTCAAGAGTACGACTGTGTCCCCCCACAATTCTCTCCACTGTCTGCTGCTGACTACCAACATGCAGTAGTCGCTGACTACCTCTAAGAGGCTGGAACTGGGCTAAGTGTACTGACATAGCCTGGGAGACAATTGTTGGAGATTCACAGCAGCCCTGAGGTACTCTGGTGAAGGTATACCTAATTTTATCATAATATCTCATTACAACACATTTACTGGACATATTCGGGACTATATAATCTGACATTTCACAGGCTTATTTGTCTCTAGGTCTGTTATAACTGGTTCAGAGAGGGATTCCCTGTAGGTCTGGCCATTAACCCCTCTTACCAGGATATGACTATTAATACATTTTACATTGGCTACATATTGGGATGTGTTAATGTCCTGGTCGCTCCTTAGCCCACCAGGAAAGTAATCATCCGCCCATTCACCTGGAGATCTATCTCAGGCAGTGGAGATTGCCATGAGATCCTCCAAGTGTTGTACATCGACCCCCTCCTAGTCATTTTTCCCCAAGGTCGCTGAGAACATTGTTTCTCAGGGCGCTCTCAGGCAAAATCACTAGACTTCCATTATTCAAACACACATTTAAATCCCCGAGCTGCATCCCACCTCTGCTTCTTCCTCTGTCTCTACTTTCACATCCTCTCGCTGTCCAATGACCTCTCTTACTTTCTTGAACCATCATATCACATTCCTCTCCCTGTATAAAAAAAAAAACCTCACTTTCTGACCCTTTTCTTTGTAACACTTTTCTGCATGTTTTGCATATTGCAAAACATCCTGCAACGATCTTATCCTCAGGGTAACTATGTATCTCATTATATAACCTCCTATTTCCTTCTTTACTGCACTTACTAACGTGTTCCTTAATGGCTGATTATATGCAGCATTAGGATCATCTCTCATGCCCCCTGATTATACTATGGAAGAGGTCTACCATGTCCTCCCCTCCCATTCTAATTTCCTTCTACAGAACTCCAATCTGGCCATAGAATTATTCTATCTGCTCTCTCTATTTTTCATTCCATTGGAACTCCCCATTAACCCTTTGAATTGTTCATCAAACTGTCGGGCGTCTCTTTTTATATGGGCGTGACAGTTTGGGGCTTCTTTTAACCAGACTTCAGCAGCGGATAATCCGTATTTCTGCTGATCTTTTAGCTGATTTTGTCCGTATTGTATCACATAATTCTTTACAACTAGAACTTTTAATTTATTTATTTATTCCACTCATCTCAATCACTCACACATTCGCTTCATGCAATATAAGACAGCAATACAAATAGTACATTATGTTAGTAGGCGGCCGCCCTCTTCATATTCTTAGTTACTCTATAACACAATATCAAAGAGAAAGTAATAGAAAGATAAGAAGTAAAGTTCCTGGACACCCCTGTGTCCCATGACGTCATCTAACCACTTTTTACGTGTCGCACGGAGTTAATTCTTTCCTGTAACCTTCTCACAATGGCTATGGTCTCACATAGACTACTGCTATTGCCCCTTTGGCAACCCATTCGTCTATACTTCTCATTTACCTTACACATTTCACATAGACTACTGCTATTGTCCCTTCGTCTATGATTGCCTCTCATTTACAATACACATTGTAAATTCTACTAACACTAAAGTATACAGAAGAAGAAGAGAGAAGAAAAGTTTTAACCATTGTTATACTTACTACACGTTATCTGGGAGGCTTCCAAATTCTCCGGCTAGTTCGGAAAAACGTCACTGTTTCAGACAGGATGCCCGACTGGCCTCTAATTACGTCTAAGCAAGACGGAGGTCTTTTAATGATCGGAGAGTACTTCAGACCCACCTTTTCACAGCCAGGCTGTCCTCTCCCTCTGCAGTGAGTGATTCCGGCTCGAAGGACCAAAAATGTAAGGAGAATTTATGTGTTTATCAAAGAGAAGACGGTCCCAGATCCCGTGCAGAAGTCTGGGCCCAGGAGAAACACATCACACTAGCCTGAGCTATATCAGATGATTTCTGCTTTAATTTTAAGGTGGTCAAAGATTATATATTATAAATGACATCACAGCAAAAGTTTATACCTCCAAGGTGAATAAGGATATATGATAGGCTTAAAATAAAAGTGATTAACATAAGTTACACCTCCTTAAGTGTATCTATTACATACAATAAGACCGTCATAAATTCAGGGAGAAGGAAGGCCTGGGAAGGTGCCATATAGTCTAGTCACTTCTCCCTGTGTATGTTATACTATAAACATACATGAAGGATTTAATAGACTGTCTTATCTTCTAATCTTTCTTCCTCAGAAGACATGCAGGCCTATAGAAGAGTTTCGTTTAACCCCTTCACTGCTATATATTCCTAGTCTACAATGCAATATAGAATAATTAACTGATACATTGATCTACAATTTTCTTAACAGAGAAGCTGAGTTAAAAAAAAACAAAAACAAACGGTGCATATTTGGATGAACACTAGTATGGGCTCACACTTTAAAGGAGTATTCT
Source organism: Eleutherodactylus coqui (assembly GCF_035609145.1). Lineage (NCBI taxonomy): Eukaryota > Metazoa > Chordata > Amphibia > Anura > Eleutherodactylidae > Eleutherodactylus > Eleutherodactylus coqui. The sequence goes on from NC_089842.1 coordinate 193,340,760, forward strand.
TCCTTTACCTGTTATTTTTTTTTTTCTTTTTTTTAATGAAACTGCCCAAAATGAAACCGTTTGCTGGGGTCCCATTAGTTGTCCAGTGATCCACTGTAGCCTCTGAAGAACTTGGCCGCAAATTTTTGTATAGTTTTATGGAACTGCCACTGGGTCACTGATCCTCCAGAGGCTTTGTTGCCAATCAGGCTAATCAGTAGAGGTTATGAGTTTTTCAAATTCCCCATTTAGGGAATAGTTAATAGAAAAGCTGAGACCCCCAATACTTCCAGATCTTCCATCCCGCATGATGCTTCAGCGCGGTTTTAAAAGCCGCCTGCACACAGGTGGGTCGGATTCCACAGCGGAATCTAACCCTGTGCCCAGCCGGCATCCACGTGTACTGTCTTTTTTTTTTTTTTTTCTCATTTTTTTAATTTTTCCTGTACTGCAGATGGTCCGCACAGCGAGCGTGTCGGACATCCACAGTACAGCTTAATGTTTCTGAATCCCAGCTTTTCCTGTGTCATTGCTAGACTGATGCGGAATTCGTGATCTTTTCGCAATGTTATGGAAGAACTGCTGGTCAGACTGCTTCGATTGACCTCAAATGGAAGCCATCCGTGCAAAATCCGCACTGAAATAGAGCATGCTACGGTTTTCTTTCTTTTTTTTTTATTCCCTCTGCATGGAAAATTCACAACTTATTTCCACTTGTAGACAGGAAAAACTGCGGTAATTCGCTGTGGAATCCATAGCATCCACAATGCAAATCTGCCGTGTCCAGCCGACAAAAAGAGCACATATGACAAAGCATGCCATGTGCACAGTAGCAGTCGTGTGGTGTTCTGTTTTGCCAATAGCAGGGGACTTACTGCATGCATTGTCACATCAATGTTTACATGTACCCACAACCTCTGTAGTACTGCCATTGTGGCATAATCTGCACCAACAAGTAATAAAATGATCAACCCTTATACGATGCCTGAAACTAGTCAATTTCTTAGACTGTGTGATGCTATTACATAGGACTTGCCTAGAGGGGGACACAATCGCTCCTATCACAGTTTATAATGATTACACAGTTATAATAGAGGAGATCCCATCTCCTCCTCCAGACTGAATACTTATGGTCAGTAGCGTTTTTAGGTGAATATGGAAGGTAATTATAATTGAACTGCCCTCCCAGAAGGCAAAAATGGTATAGCCTCTGCTAATGCTGTGCTGATGCATCATGGGATAGATGTGAAACAAAGTATATAATAAAAAAAACCTAGGCATTAGACTGGAGGCTGCACTGCATGGAAGTGGTTGCAATACATGGAGACCTTCAGAGTGAGAGGCAAGTGTGTGTCATTTAACTGTTAATGGGGTATAATATGAATTGTTTGTTTTTGAAACTGTAAAGCCCTATTTAGACACATCTATCATGTATATTACACTTTTTTCTTTTTCTTTCCCCCTCCTTTTTAAGAGAGGACCAAGTTAATTTCCGTGGCTTTATGAGGACACTAGCTCACTTCAGACCTATTGAAGATAACGAAAAATCAAAAGATCTTTCCAGCGCAGAGCCTCTTAACAGCAGAAACAACAAACTTTTGTGTAAGATTTATGTTTCCTTTTAAAAGCTTTTATTTATTGGATTCTACTGAAAGTTTCTGAAAACCTCTCCATGGTTATGCCATGCCTGGTATTGTAGCTCATTCCCAAGTAGCTATCTGTCTAGAATGAGAATTTTTATTTATTTATTTATTTTGAGACTCCTTTTTTAAATAGGTTTTCTAGTAGTAAACAATTGTGGACCTAGCCTTAGGGATGGGGATCTAATTGATTTGGCAGAGGTCTGCTGCTCAGGATACTCAATTATCAGCTGATTTAAGTGACAGCGGCACTGAGTCACTATAACTTCAGTGCTTACCAGGCACAGTGCCGATCATTGTATAGTGGCTGTGCCTGGTGTTGCAACTGAGTCTCATTGATTTGGGACTGAGGTGGTCTTGTGACTGATCACATGCCTGAGAAGAGGCCACATAGCTCACCTGCAGCTTCTTATATTAGATGATCCTTGGGGGATCCTGAGCGATCAACTATTGATCTGGCCTGAGGATTGGCCATCAATAGTTCAGTGCTGGAAATGCCTTTTAGCTTTTTGTATTGTTTCTTGGCTGCTATATGCATGTTTTATGTAGAATTACCTGATGAAGCTGTGACCTGACATTAAATTAAAACCTTTTTGTTTTTCTTTTTTGTTCTTCTTACAGTTGCATTTCGTCTCTATGACCTGGATAAAGATGACAAAATCTCTCGGGAGGAGCTTCTCCAGGTAACTATTATTAAAACTAAATCTGCTGTCAAATTTGCTTGATTAACTCCATTTTATAAAGTGTTTTTGCTTTTGGCTAATGGATCTAAAAAAAGTGATCTAGTCCACTCCTCCTTTCTTGGCATGTAAACATAGCTGACCCCTCCTTAGTGAGTTTGCTGTATTAAATGTTTCTTGGTGGTGATGGCATCTAAGTTCCTTTACTTTGCTTATTCATTAGTTGATCACTGGTCCCTTTACATGGCTCAGCTGTCAGGTAAATGAGCATTCAGAGGAGTCTGGTAATCGGCTCATATAAAAGAACCATATGGGAGGGAAATGGTGAAATTCATTATGCCCAATATTTTGCTTTCAAGGAAGATTAGATGCCTTGCAGCACTTTGTTCATCTTTTCCCTCTCAGGATACATGCATGCCTGGCCAAACCAAATATTTGTGCGTATTGGGGGTAATATCTGTCAGTCGAACAAGCATTTGGTTTACCTCCATTGAAGGTGTACAGGCACTCTAGGTCAGTTGATTGAAGAAGTGGGTGCAAGCTGTCTAAAACAATTGACAAGCAGTGATGTTGCTATAGCCAATAGCTATAGAATACTGATGCCTAGAGGGTTCATAATGCTGAACAGTTCTGAAGTGGAAGCAAAAGGTCCGTCTCCCCCCCCCCCCCCCCCCATCCCCAAAGAAAACTCTTGCTAGGCATATAGTTGAGCAAATCAATGCATCATGCTGGCTAATCCGGAATTGGGAGCCACGGGCAGAAGAATTTCCGCCCTGTGTGAACCCAGCCTTATTTCTAGCCTACCAGATTTGGAAAATCTGTCGAGTAGATACTTTGAACTGTAACCTAAGCAGGGGTATAGCTGGCATATGTAGACCGGAGTCTTGCAAACCTTGCTAGTAAGACCATTTTATTTTACCATGCCCGTCCTCTTCTATTCTAGGTCCTGCGAATGATGGTGGGAGTAAACATTTCAGATGAGCAACTAGGAAGCATTGCTGACCGCACTATCCAGGAAGCAGACCAAGATGGAGATAGCGCCATTTCCTTCTCTGAATTTGTGAAGGTATGCATCTTGACACTCAACTCCAAATTCCTTAAAAGATTTCAATGGTGATGACAGGGCTTCCAAACTTTGCTTGACAAAGACCACATAGGTCGAAATGTCGCATATCTGATAGATACCATTGTAACACAATAAATGGTTTGGATTTTTTTTCATGATACCATATGGAGTAAAATACTAGTTCCTGAGTGCCGCACTCTTGTTATTGTAGGACTTCCAAACTTGGGCCCTCTTTATGGTTTGTTAGGGTAACCTTCCATGGCGTTACAATATATTTTTTATGTATTCTCATAGCATGATGTAGCAATGTAAATAAACCCAAAGTAGAGGACTGCAGATATCTTGCAGACCCCTTTATTTTGCTTTTTTACTTTTTCCTCAGCTGTTAGATCTGCTATAATATCAGATGGTGGATAGGTTGTCTGGTTCAGAAACCCCATTTTCAATTAAGGAGTGATAAGGCAGCTTCTCATGTATTATCTAGTGAGGATGGTAGTCTCAGTTTCTTGCTGTGGTGGACCTGGCGTGTCCATGCAACAGTGGTTGTACAAATTAAAACATTAGTTCCAGAGTGACATACTTTTTGAATATAGTATAATTAGATCATAACGCTCCTGCAGAATTTCCGCCTGTGCCTGTTGCCATAGGATTGCATTAGATAATACAATCCTATGCAGACAGCTGTGATCTGACCGTGTGAAAACTCATATGGTAAACAAATCATGGCATGTCCTATTTTTGTGTGAGCCTCACAGAGGCCCGCACAGAAACCTCACGGCTGACGCGCCTGCTCTGCTCTGCGCATGTGCTGACTGGACAGCAGCCGGCACAGAGCAGAGGTGAGCCACAGTGGTCACTGCAGGGGCACGGCTCTAATCCCACTGTGAGAATTCTCGCAGCGGGATCTGACACAGCCATCTGCAGGAGGCCTAGCTAAAAGAAATGGTTATGGGGTCAAGAAAAACCAAAATAAACGTGGACCTCTTTGCGTGTGCAATATACAGAGAATAGAACCCATTGATTTTCATGGAGATGCTTGAAACGCTGTGTAATTGCACAGAATAAAACGCATCTGGAACTCCTCTAATCAGTTGGTGTATGTGTGTGCAGTTGCACTTGGGCTTGTGTGAAGCTGGCCCAAGACTAAGCACAAAGTAATTTTCACTTTCCAGAGACACTCTTCTATGTGGGAAAGAAGATCCTTAAGGGTCCTGTATAATACTCACTGTATGCACTAAATTAAAATGAAGCTGCCTTCACAGGGCATTGACATAAGCAGCATGTTTAGTACTGGCAGAGTGGTACAGTGCCTGCTGCAGGACAACTGACCAGACTGACAGATTACATCCAATCACTTAGGAATAGACTACTATAGATTAGATTATTGCCAGAGGACTCTTTCTACTAAAGCAACGCCTTCCCTTCACACCTAATTTTTGGGTTTTGTTTTTCTTTTCTAACAGGTTCTGGAGAAGGTAGATGTTGAGCAGAAAATGAGCATTCGATTCCTACATTAATCCCTCTTGTCTACATGGATCAAGCGGTAGACAATTGGCTGATCTTCTGTAGTTGACTGGCTTCAGTCCTCCCAAATGATGAAGAACATGGGAGCACAACACTACTGCCGCAATATGTGTTTCTTGTCTGACATGCTACTCTAACTTAAGTAGTTCTTAGACACTAATTTATATATATATTTCCAACAGTTTTTTGGAAACTGCTGAAATTCCTATAGCATATGCAAAGTCAATAAGCAGAGACTGTAAAACCATCTTACTACCATGTGTGTGCCTTTTTTAAGTTGCTATGTGGTGCAGCTAAATGTTGTAACAATGTACAGTGACATCGTTGTGCTTTAAGCAGACTTGTCTCATTTTATGAATTCATCTTTCTAATGAATGAGTACTTCTCTTAATTTAAATATGCTGTTAAAACGATCATGTGTACACATGTAATTGTATATAAAGTTTTGAGAAGGGAGAAGATTAAAGTTGGTTTTCCCTCTTGCATTCTTTATTTTGAACCCTGAGGTTGCCCACATACATTATATGGTTGTTTGCATAACACTCATTAAAGGGGTTGTCTCGCGAAAGCAAGTGGGGTTCAGCACTTCTGTATGGCCATATTAATGCACTTTGTAATATACATCGTGCATTAAATATGAGCCATACAGAAGTTATTCACTTACCTTCCCTGCGCAGGCGTCCCCGTCTCCATGGCGCCGTCTAACTTCAGCGTCCAATCGCCCGATTAGACGCGCTTGCGTAGAAGGGTCTTCTGCCTTCGGGTCTGTCCGGCAGCAGCTGCGTTCTGGCTCCGCCTCCTTCTACACGTCTTTGCGTAGCTGGAATCGGGACACATGATGGGGTGGAGATATGCGATGACGTATAGAAGGGGGCGGAGCCAGAGCGCCGCTGCTGCCGCACAGACCCGAAGGCAGAAGACCCTTCTGCGCAAGCGCGTCTAATGGGGTGATTAGACGCTGAAGTTAGACGGAGCTATGGAGACGAGGATGCCAGGGAAGGTAAGTGAATAACTTCTGTATGGCTCATATTTAATGCACAATGTATATTACAAAGTGCATTAATATGGCCATACAGAAGTGTATAACCCCCACTTGCTTTCGCAAGACAACCTCTTTAAGTAAACCGCTCTGTTGCCTGACAAGCTCATATACATGCACCTCTGGCTGTGGCCTTCACAATTACAAAATGATGGGACATTGAAATCTAGCTGTCTCCTCCTTATCTGCCCCGACATCTGTCTCTATGGCCATGGCAAAGTTAGACTAGTGTAAGGTTTGAGGGATAATTGTTGTGTGTAAATGGGCTTTTACTGTGCCATTTGTGCACAGTCCATAGATGTTAAATGGAGTTTTACAGAGTGGGTAGTGAAGCCTACTTGGCTATTTCTGTAATCCTGGTCACCTTGTACAGGCAGCCAAGCTGGAGCCACAAGTAGAAGTAGAAGTAGAAGTAGGGCTTGCACTTATCTGACTCTTATGACATATCCTGTAGGTATGCCATAACATTCTGAGATGGGACAACCCCATCAACAGAATAATCCAGCATATTTGAAGACCAAGTGACAACTACCACTTTCCAGACTGAAAGGATGATATGGTACACCCACAGATTTCTGCTGCAAAATCTGTATGGTCTATCCGCGAGGTGAAAAATGGGTCGACTTCCCTGTGGATTCTAAGCTTTTTTTTCTTTCCCTGCCTCGTGTGGTTAAGATTTGGTAGTTTTATCTGCCCCATGTGCACATGGAGGCTATCTTTGAAATGGGCCATCAATGTATTGTTGGAGTCCAACCTGTGGGAACCCCACTAATGAGTAGAATGTGGAACCTTCAACCCAGTAACTGACATGATGACCATATCAGTCTGTTCACTAGAAGGACTTCAACTGCAGTACAGGGGACAGCCATGCACATGTGGACATATGGAGTGTTAGTGTATAGTATTTATCCTTGACATTGCTAGTGGTAGTGCACATATTATGTAAAAGTTTGAGCACATGTGAATAAGCATATAGCTGAACTTGGATGCGGTGGTCATTGTATTAGTAGTATTGGGCTTATACCTATTGACACTTATGGTAACTGAAGAAAGATCTGGCAAAAAATGTGATGTCAATAGAACTTTGAATGCTTGTAAAGTGAATCTGCACACAGAACATGACCTGCAGCAGCCTTGGCCTTAAAGTTCACAGCCAATAGCAGTGCAGTCAAGCAAAGAAGTCAAGTAGGATGCTCTGCTGTATAGCTAGAGGTATAACTAGTGGAAATAGAGTGTGATTCTGCCGTATAGAGCTCTGGTGCGACCACATTGCAACACTGTTCAGTTTTGGAGACCTCACCTACAGAAAGACATTAGTAAACTGGAACTATCAAAGACTGGCTACAAAAGTGGGGGAAAGCTTTGTTCTAGAGACCTATCAGATAAGTCTTGAATGTAAGCTGTATAGTGTGAATGAAAGAATGGAGAGGGGATGTAATCAAGACCTTTTTTGTTAACCTTTTAAGGACCACCTGCTGCAAATTAACTTTTGCAGCAAAAAACTACTAATTCTAGATGCTTTATTTTTTTTTGACAAACTCTGGATGCAGTTACTTCTCAGGCAGATATGCCAATGATTAGTTATATCACCACCGTCCCTAAAAGGGGTTGCAACCTTGCCTTCTAAAAAGGCTCAGGGGCTACTTATGTGTAGTAGACCTCCATTTCCACTTGTGTAGAGCTTGTCAACCACTAGAAGGCTCTACAAAGCAATCATAAGGCTGGTGTGTCCCTCTGGTGAAAATGAGTTTGACAGCCCTGGTCTAGCTCTTGTAGGCTGTCAAAGTTGGCATGCCACACGGTCTATTGTCAACAAACTGGGCGGTCACGGAAGCGTGACAATGTTGTGTAGCCATTCCTGTGACCCCCTTGTGTGTGCAGCCGAGCATTATCCTGCTGCCTCTTGGAAGCCACCATGAGAGGAACACACATGGCTGCAGGAGGTCCTGAACATATCGCTGAGCTGTCATTGCCCTTCATACTAGGGGTGACCGACTGTTGTAGGTGATAGCCCCCAGCGGAGGCGGGGGGGTAGTGTGCTGCTTTTGAAAAACTGGCTAATTATCGAGGACTGTCACTGTTTAATTGACTGGGCCCATGGATTTTCTTTTACGCCTGGCTTCAGTAGCGACGGCACTCAAACTAGGATTGCATCTGCTTTGTTATAAGCGATCAGTGTGTCTCTCAGCATCCGGGCCCCCAGCGATCAAAGCTTTTGATATGTCCATATGACATGTCAAAAGTTTTTTGAAAGCGCAGTTACACGGGTAACTGAAAAGCAATGTTCATAAATGCGTTTGATAGCGTTCAACGCACCCTCAGTGCAATGGGTGTTGTGGTGTGTTAAAAATAGCTGTACCTCACTAAAATAGAGCAGACAGAGGCTAACAATTGTGGTGTTAGACGAGCATTTGAGAGCAGAGTTTCTAAGTACCAAAAAACAGCACTATTGTGCGCTTTTATTTTTCCGATTTCACTTTTTTTCAAGTACATTATGTGGTACATAATAAATAGTACTTTAAAAAAATTAAGCTAGTCTTGCAGAAAACAAATGGCCAGCTGCATACGGCCGTGACGGGCTCCGCCGCGGAATTCCGCAGCGGAGCCCGTCACGACGCCCCCCCAGGGACCCCAATACTTACCTGCGGATCCGGCGTCTTCCGCCCCGCATGACGCTTCGGCGCGCATGCTCAATAGAGCGTGTGACGTGCTGGCCGCGGGCGGGGAAGTGGTTTCACGCTAGCTTCCGCTGTGCTACAGCGGAAGATAGCGTGACGGACGGCCTCCATTGACTCCAATGGAAGCCGTCCGCGCATACATCCGCGGCAAATAGAGAATGCTGCGGGTGAGGTCGGGTGATTTCACGGTGCGGAATTCCGCTATGGAATTCCGCACCGTGAGCATTGAGCTATTCGGTTCAATAGAACCTAATAGCTGCGGGCAACGCAGTGGAAATCCGTCTGTGGGAAGGAGCCCTAAAGCTATGAAGACAAAAAACTTTAAAAATGGGGATAAAAAATAAAAATTTCAAGAAGTTGCTGGTTAAAGGAATAAATGTTTGTTTGTTTATTTATAAAATGTTTCATTTTTGAAAAATGTAATAAAACTTTGTCAAGCAAAAAAAAAAAAGATAGATCAGCCAATCCTTGATCAGCGGCCTTTGCATATAACTTTGTTTCCACTCACTGACATGAAGGAGAGATCTTGGACAGAGTGGCGTCATCTACATCACTGGTCCCCATTTATCACAGGGACCGTGCCGCAGCGCTGGACATGTTGCGCCGCCGGGCCCTGCCCGAACTGCACACTTACTAGACTTTGGAGCCTTTGGCACCAATCCGACACCTTCCAGATGAGATAGTACAGTGTGCTGCTTTGTCCGGCATGCTGGAAGCTCAGTAGAGCGCATCAGGGCTCGTTCACACAAGCACATTTGCGCAGTGTACTACATGAGCTAATTCTGCATGCGTAATATGCAGTGAATAGAACCCATTGATGGGAGCACAGGCAGATGAATATAATGCCGCTGGAAGAACACATCTGGCACTCATTAGATTAAGTAAGCATTTCAGTTTTACTGTCAAATGCGCAAATAACCATGCCTGGCATACGCGTGCAAAAAAGCCTCATCCAATACGCCATATGGGGGGGGGGGGGGGCGCGGCACGTGAAACTGTGCAGACGCTCGTGTGAACGCAGCTTAGCGGTAGCACCTTTTGTAAATTAAGTATCAAAGCCCGCACGGTCCTCGCTGTCCGGTTCCGCTGCCAGAACCAAACAACGGAGAAGCCAAGTGCAGATGTGAACGGGGGCTGCGGGATGCCACCATTTTGACCGTCTGCACAGCTCTGCCTGCGGCTGGCTGACCTCCCCGCAGATAGAACCACAGCTTTAGAAAGTTCCAGAACTTTTGATGACTGGTTTATATTTATAGTAACACGGCCATTCCCCCGGAGCAGCGGTGTGTGGAGCCGCTCAGCAGCCTCCCCGCCGGGCCGGGGCTTCCGCAGTGACCTGCTGGCGGCCCTCACACTTCCGCTGGATGCCGCATACAATGTGACTTTGAGGGAGGGGGTGATGGCGCCGCAGCCTGTGAGGTGATGAGTGACCTGCGGCGCACACGGACATGGAGGACGCTTCTCCTCCGCGGCTTGTAGGGGAGCAGCCGTCATCTGTAGCCAGCCAGCTGCCGCAATGTCGCCGGGAACATGGCTGCTAGGACGAGTGTGTGAGGGCAGCCGCAGCCTCCTCCATTGCTCCACAGCGCGTTGAGGAGAGAGAAGAGCGGAGCATGAGGCCGGCGACGGACCGGCAGACCACGGCGCCGCAGCCCTCCATCACAGCACAGACGCCCCAGGTAATGTCTAGACTGCTGCCCTCACCTGTGCTGTGTGGTGGGAGTGCGGGCACTGCTCCATTACTGCCTGCTCCTACATGCATTGCTGCCTGCCCCTACTTATACTGCTGTATTGCTGCCTGCCATTATATGTACGGCTGCATTGCTGCCTGCCCTTGCACCTGCTGCTGCATTGCTGCCTGCCATTATATGTGCTGCTCCATTGCTGCCTGCCCTCACGCGCACCGCTGCGCCTCTGCCTGCCCTCACGCGCACCGCTGCGCCTCTGCCTGCCCTCACGCGCACCGCTGCGCCTCTGCCTGCCCTCACGCGCACCGCTGCGCCTCTGCCTGCCCCTACGCGCACCGCTGCGCCTCTGCCTGCCCTCACGCGCACCGCTGCGCCTCTGCCTGCCCCTACGCGCACCGCTGCGCCTCTGCCTGCCCCTACGCGCACCGCTGCGCCTCTGCCTGCCCCTACGCGCACCGCTGCGCCTCTGCCTGCCCCTACGCGCACCGCTGCGCCTCTGCCTGCCCCTACGCGCACCGCTGCGCCTCTGCCTGCCCCTACGCGCACTGCTGATCTGGATTATGATTTCTCCAGCAGGCTTTGGGGTATTTTGTCGCTTTCCGAATTGAGTGTCGTGTGCACACATCGACCAGAATCAGACACAAATGCTGGTCTAAAACCGGGAGAGAGTCTCTACCATGTGTAGAGGCTCAGGCTTTTTATTATAACACATGACAACCGCCCTTCAATGGGCGTGCAACAGATTACATCAGTAACATATAAGATTCTCATTTGTCGGATCATACAGAATCCCCCACCTCTCTGCCCACCCCCTCCAAGTGTTGAGGTGGTATGGACTTCGTCCTCTAGCTGAAGTCATCTCCGTGTAGTGATGACTCATTGTTTACCTAGCTTCAGGATGAGGAGTGGAAGGGGGCTAGACAAACACTCAGTATTAAACACAGGATATAAGGATATACACGACACTATGGCCCTTAACTCTTAGAAGCTGGTTGTGCAACTTGTGTAACTTCTATGTACTTAACTAACATTAGATCAGACATCCATTGTCTAGCAAATACTATGATTAGATTGTGTGTGTGTCCTTTAAACTCCTGAGCTAAAAGTCATTACAATAGCAAAATACATTTGGGTTATATTAAACGATAGACATTTTATAAATAATCATCATGTCTATCACAATCCCCCCTTAAAATGTCTATCCTCTAATTTTCTATCTAATTTTCACAGTTTTCTGCCCATGAGCCTATAACTGGAGCGCGTTGAAGGTTCGTTTTAGGGTCTTCAAGGGGGTGTAGGACTTGTCCACTCCTTCTGGGGATGCATCCAGCAAACTCATGGTGGGAGCGGCTTTTCCAGCATCAGTTTCACAGGTCTCTCTGACACAGGGGATAACACAGCAGACTAGAACAGAAAAGATAATCAGTTCACATACAACAGCGACGCCCGTCTGTGCCAGGATCCTTTACCACCCGCTCAGGGCTGGTCCCAAAAGTTAGCTCTTTTTAGTTAGTGCGGTCAGCTTCTTAATAGCAACTGCGTCTTTACCCGTGGGTCACGTGTCGTCTAGGATGTAGGTACAACAAGTCTCCCCTATCACCTTACAGACACTCCCCTTTTTAGCTAAAGTCATATCTAAGGTCACTCTATTTAAAAAAAAGTCATAGTCGAGGTAGGTCCTATTGGTCGACTAGTCCCTATAAGGCGTCTCTAGTATAATTTATAAACCACTGCTAATTATAATAAACATAATTAATCCAGTCAACGTTTATTTACCATAATGATCAGGAAAATGGACTCGAATCTAGTTTTAACTTGGTCTCTAATTTTTAAAACTTGTCAGGTACCCCCCTTGGCTATCCTATGACGTCAATGTACACGTGTAGATCAAAACTACCACCAGGGGTCTCTCTTCTCGCTCTAGCATAATGTTACAATACTAGTAGCGTGCACAGGTACGCACGGTGTGGGACTCCCTAATCTTCACCCACACCAATGTCCCTCCTGGAGATAGTCCTAATGGTGAACACGTCCAAGTCGCCTCACCCTTGCGTCAGGGTTTTCCCACTGCCCATAAGTCCCTACTCCTAGGAGGGGGGGGATCCCTACCTCACCTCAGAGGGAGGCCATGGATTCCCTGGGCTCATTTCCGGGCATCCATACCCTCTATCTGTACAAGTTAACACCCCACAGGGTGTGCCCTCGCCGGAACCTAAGGTCTTCTGCACTATCCCTAGGCAAATGGGAATTCCACTGACAATCCATCTTAGGAGATCGGGGCAGGCGCAGTACTAGTACATTTCTCCTTTTCTTTGGTAGCGTACGTGGTTGGCATTATCAGAACTGGCTCTTCATCTTTTTCAAACAAGGGAAACGTTAGTGTCTGACAGGATGTGGAGGAGCATAAGGGCTTTACTAAGGCACACTCCCCTGTCCAATTACCCTCCAGGCGGGTCCTCTACCTCATGTCTCCACAAAGCCAGTAAACGTCTCCTAAGGACTGGACCTGATTCTGCATCTATTCCCCTCCTATCATACTGTAGGAGGAGCAATACCCGTTGGCGAGTTCCCCAAAAATCTCCCTCCACCCTGCCTATTTGCCTGGCAGGTGTAGTTTCCAGGGTAGTCAGTAATACTCTCTCCGGTGCAAAACACTTAAGTAGTTATAGAGTATTCCTTCTTCCATTTCTCACGGACAGTGTAATTAGCGGAAATGTTCGTGAAGAGACTAATAAACCACTCTTCAGCATCTACAGGGAGATTTAGGGGGACCATCCCCGAGTGTGGTCGGGCACTACCGCACACGCAACAGTTAGACTTGTTGCTCCTGTTAGCATTGTACCTCATCAACTCCAACCAGAGATACTGGTCAGAGTAGCCAGTTGCTACTGTCAAGGTGTCCTCAAAGGTAGGGTCGGCTATGATCATCATGTTCGTCAAGGTCTTTATCTTACGGCGGAGGGGGTTAATTATGGGCACGGGACTAAGTGAAGGCTTCCATTCGGCTGCATCTACCATACCCCTTATTTTAAACTTCCCTAAGGGATCTGTCCTCCCGTACCGGTATGTCCCCAGACTATAAGTCTCCCCGTCCCCCGGGCTTGGATCTCCCATGGTTAGTGTAACAACCGCATTAAAACCAAGCAGCATACTAAGTTCAGCCTTCCAATACCTGCTGTCCTTATTATTCTCAAGGAGGGTTATACGACTAATTAGGGATTTCCCGCTCTTATTTTTCTTATTTAAGGCACTTCGCGGTTTATAGGACTAGTCTGTTCCTGCGTTCCATCCCACTAATCCCCAATAACGGCAGTCTTCTCCCCAGACGTTATCAGTGGCGCAAACATATATTGTATTCCCCGGGTATATAAGTCATATAACCAGCTGGACTGAGCTAAATCTGGCCTGCGGTGGGATCTTGCGCCTAGACACGGGACCACAGTACAATAGTCGAAGGAATATGCAGCTACTTGAGCATTGGACGAGTTATACTAGAAGGTAACCATACCCCCATATTCTTCCGACTAAGGATTCCAGTTGCCACCCTCCTCTCTCACTAGCCTTAACCAGAGTAATGTCTTTGGCACAACTAAGACTGGTCTCCCGGATCTGAAGCTTTCTTACAGTATGAAGCATGGATCCATGTAAGTCTTTCGGCTAGTTTCACAGCTGTGGCAGTAGTCAGAAGCACCTGGTAGGGGCCATCAAATCGGGGCTCAAGAGGGTGTTTCCTGAGGAACTTCTTGACGCACACCCAATCCCCAGGCTGCAAGATATGTGTCCCAGTGTCTGCCTCTGAGTCTGGAAGAGAACACCTGTGCATAGGCTTTGGTTAGTTCTTTAACAACGGAAATCACATACTCAGTCAACACATCAGATTGTAATTGTAACCACTGAGGATAGTAACGACCTAGCCTTGGGGCTAGCCCAAACAATCTCATAGGGAGATAATGTATAATCCCCCCTGGGTTCATATCTAACACTGTATAAGGCTATTAGATGACAGTCTTTCCAAAGTGGCGTCATTTTTAAGTATCTTACTTTTTAGCGTGCCACTACGTCTCTCCACCTTTCCACTACACTAAAGGTGGTACAGTATGTAAAAGGCCTGGGATACACCCAGAGCAGACATGACATGTTACATTCACCTGCGAAGTTTATACCTCTGTCTGACTCTGAATCACTTCTGGTACCCCATATTCACAGTTTACCTCGTTCATGAGCTTCTTTGCGGTTACCTACTTGTTTACCTTGGTAACAGGGTCGGCCTCCAACCTGCAAAGACATCAACAACAACAAGCACGTAGTCATACTTCCCAACAAGTGGGAGCTGAACGTAGTCAATTTGCAATCCCTGAAATGGGTAGAGTGGTCCCGGCAAGTGTGGTGTGGCAAATTTACTTCTGCCCTGACTTACCCATGGCATAGATCATGCTAAACCGGACAAATGATGCAGCAGCTACAGAGAACCCAGAAGTCGCCCAACCTCTTTCAAGCGTCGTCGTCATTACTGCTTTACTAGGTGGGTCTTTGCGTCCATCAGCTGGGCCATCATGGGATACAGGAACTGTGGTGGGCAAGTGCTGTTGACTGTTCACCACACGCTGTCCTGTTTCTGCTGCTCCCATATTAGTCCATTTATTCTTTCCTTCCTTGCTGGCTGGTAACTGTAAAAGTCTTTAGCATATCAAAGTCCAAATTTTTGTCAATGTCCAAAGTTTTTTTTACCACTGACTCATGCTGTCAGTACCTTTCTTCTTTCTTCCACGGCTTGAGGGCCGCTGCCTTTGCTGCGCTGTCAGCGAGGGTGTCGTCTCTCGCCTCTCCAGTGTAGGAATCGGTGCGAACTCTCAACTTTGTCAGGTAGAAGTAGGGCCTCCATGCGACTCTGTACCGTTGCACCATTCTCAATTGGTTGTCCTGCTAAGGTAAAAAACTGTCTGGCCTTCCATATTGGGCCGTAATCATGAGCTATGCCAAATGCATACCAGGAGTCAGTGTAAAGGATTGCCGGTCTTACCTCTCGCCACTCTACACGCCTCAGTGAGGGCCTTCCATTCCGCTTATTGTACTGTGACATGCGGAGGCAGAGCTTCTGCTTCTAGGACATCTTGTTGTGTGACCACTGCATATCCGATGTGGAGTCATCAATCCTCACCCTGGTACCATCTGCAAAAAGCTCAACATATGCATTATCAACAGGGGTTCTGGTAACTGTTTGCATACCTGCAGTTTCTTACTGAATTAGTACTAAATAATAGTGCTGATGTTCTATTTCACATGGCTCAGAATCTTGTAGCACAAAATCATTTATTTATTTTTTTCAAACCCAATAGCTGATCTACAACACCTAGATCATCTATGACCCAGATCACCTATGCCTCCCCCCTTTTGAACCGCAATACTCAATGGAAAAAGAGTCATTGCGTTCAAACTAGTAAACCAAGAGGCACAAAAACAAGCACTTTGTAGGTCAAGGTGACATTGTATGCAGCGAAGTCTGAGCGAAAATCTCCTTAAAAAAAAAAAAAAATTTTTTTATTTCAGGTCGCAGTTAGCATTTTTTAACACAAGGGGGCGCAACACAAGTAAAATTTTACGTCACCCAGTGTAATAGTATTTCAGGGTATGGCCAGCGTTTAGCTTTTACTCTCCTGTCGGAATATAATTATAGCTTCAGTGTAGACTGACACTAGAATATACAAAAGACTTAAAGAAAAAACTAAAGAATACGGATGAATTAACATCCTACTCTGGGCAATTCAGTCCCTCTTTCTTCACATAAAAAGTAAAATTACTTCAGCAAATTGCATGAAAAAGTTTGCTGGGTGACTATAGTGAAATTATTCCATCTGTAGGAGCCTTCCATAACATCATCTGTCTGAGCATCCATTGGAGAAGCGGGCAGTGGAAAACAGAGCCCCTGGGAACATGAGAGAGCGTCCCCTGTCATGTATTCCCGGCCTCTGCCCCCCATGCATCAACTCCAATCTTCCATGCACTATAAACCAGCTTAGTCATCTACTATGTCCCAAGCTGCATCTCCACAAAGGTTTGTTTCCCTGAACTTATCACACATCCAAAGTGGCCACATCTTGGAGCGTAACAAAGTCTGGTCAAACAAAACCTTTGTTCAGACAATCATGATGTTAGCACTGGATACAGTGGCATTGGGAAATATAGGCCTCCCAAATGCAGCAAAATGGCCGCCAGAGGCAGAAAGGGGCGGGGCTACAAATCTCCCAAGTGAGGCAAAATGGCTGCCGGAGGAACGGGCGGGGCCAGGGGCAGCAGCACTTCCAGGTGAGGCAAGATGGCCGCTGGAGGAGGAAGGGGCGGGGCCAGGTCCTGTCCCGGATGGGGAGGGACCGGAAGTAACATCACACACCCTGAAAGTGAGCACATGGGGGGAAGTAACTTCAGGGTGGGGGCAGGCCTTACTACATTTTCTGCAGAGTCACACTATGTTGGATTGTAAACATTGCAAGCACGGCCGCCATTACAGGGAGGGGCTGTAGTCAACACAAAGACATTACATTGTTCATAAGCAATACACATACCCCCCTACATGCTTTCTCCTCTTCAATCTCTTAACTACATTATACCTCCTCCTAGCAATCTAAAAAACACCTTTCTTTCTGCTAGGCTTCCTGCTCATCTTCTGTAAACTTTCTACAGTCTATCTTATCTGTCCATGACCTAACATTTCTTTCTGCAACTTTTCCTGGTCCTTCTCTTTGTATAACATTTCTACATGTTTAGTAAACTCTGCTGCTTTCAGCAACCAGATCACAAGCTCTATGACCTTTGTCCTTGCTCACTTTGCTCAACTCTATGCTACCTGCTTATTCTATTCTATTCAAAGTTTCTGCACACAGTACTGTTTCTCTTGTAAAATCTGCTTTCTTCAAATCCTTTCCATATAACCTCTTTCCCACTCAGAATTATAATGCACATTAATTCTACAAAACACAGGGAACGACAAAGTAAACAGAAAGGGTTAATTGGAAAAAGCTTTCAGCTCACTCTTATCAGCAGCCCTCCCCCCAACAATAAACACTGCACATTCTTTCTATAATACCAGACAGACGGGATTACTGGAGAATACCCACAACGGCTCAAGGTATATATATATCTCATCCACCTTTATATCAACCCAAGGTATATATCTCATCTACCTTTATATCAACCCAAGGTCTACTAGCAATCCCGAAGAGCACTTCCTGTACACGTCCTAGACAGGACATTTTAGCTATACACAGAGACTGACGATTATTTTCAATGACCAAAACCTCAATAATATTCTGGAGAAATCAGCCGTCACAAAGCACGACTATACTTCATACGTATATACCTTTCCACATATGAGAACATAACACACTCAATCATAAAGTTAAGTATACGTATCATAAATCTTCCTAACCTCACACTAGTTTTACCTAGGAGCACGTGTCACTGGCGTGTTCCCTCAGACTTAAACAGCCGAGTCCGCCCTCCCGACACATTAACCCTCACAGAATTTATCTCTTGGTCTTGTATACACAATTTTTAACCGTCTCAGACATAACAGACACAGCATACAAAATACCCCTTAAGCAGGTTAAAACGGTGGTCTTTTCCGAGTAAGAAAGAACTATATTACCTGCCTTTCATTGATTTATCACTCTGGATCAGGAACAGGCAGAAAAGCAGTCAGAACCCAGATCACATCGGTAGATTTACATAAAGCAATCTTACCGTGTTCTGTAGATTTTCGGGCCCCTGAGTTCTGCGTGCCATCCGCCGATCTCTGTATTTTTCCAGAATGAAAGAAATCAAAATCTCTTAACTCGGTCCACCCAGAGACGCCACTGATCTGGATTATGATTTCTCCAGCAGGCTTTGGGGTATTTTGTCGCTTTCCGAATTGAGTGTCGTGTGCACACATCGACCAGAATCAGACACAAATGCTGGTCTAAAACCGGGAGAGAGTCTCTACCATGTGTAGAGGCTCAGGCTTTTTATTATAACACATGACAACCGCCCTTCAATGGGCGTGCAACAGATTACATCAGTAACATATAAGATTCTCATTTGTCGGATCATACAGAATCCCCCACCTCTCTGCCCACCCCCTCCAAGTGTTGAGGTGGTATGGACTTCGTCCTCTAGCTGAAGTCATCTCCGTGTAGTGATGACTCATTGTTTACCTAGCTTCAGGATGAGGAGTGGAAGGGGGCTAGACAAACACTCAGTATTAAACACAGGATATAAGGATATACACGACACTATGGCCCTTAACTCTTAGAAGCTGGTTGTGCAACCTGTGTAACTTCTATGTACTTAACTAACATTAGATCAGACATCCATTGTCTAGCAAATACTATGATTAGATTGTGTGTGTGTCCTTTAAACTCCTGAGCTAAAAGTCATTACAATAGCAAAATACATTTGGGTTATATTAAACGATAGACATTTTATAAATAATCATCATGTCTATCACACTGCTGCGCCTCTGCCTGCCCCTACGCGCACCGCTGCGCCTCTGCCTGCCCTTACGCGCACCGCTGCTTCTCTGCCTGCCCTTACGCGCACCGCTGCCTACATGCACTACTGCATTGTTTCCTCATGCCCTTACATACACAGCTGCCTGCCCCCTCACATGCCCTGTTGCACAGCTGCCTGCCCCTATGTGCACTCCTGCATTATTGTCTGCCTGGCCTTACATGCATTGCTGTCTGCTCCTACACACACTGCTGCCTGCGCCTACATGCACTGCTGCATTGCTGCCTCGTGCCCTCACGCGCGCTGCTGCCTTGTAATCAGTATTTGGATTTGAATAAAAAAAGATGATCAGAAATATATATATATATATATATATATATATATATATATATATATATATACACACCCCAGAATGATGCCAATGAAAACTACAAGCCACATTGATGGAAAAATAAGAATGTTATGGGTCTCAGAATGTGGTGATTGAAAGCAATTTAAAACTAAAAAAGATTTAAAGTGTTTTTTGTTGTTTTTGTATTTGGTATTGTCACATTTGTACAGACATGCAAACTAAATTAAATGTACTTTCTGCTGTTCTATGAACGCTGTAAAAGCAATATAAAAAAAAAAACGCAGTTGTGGGTTTCTCTTCTATTTCACCCCACTTTTTAAAAATAAGTTTTTCAATGCACTACATGGTACATTAAAGGGGATATCCAGTTGTAAGCTATTGATGGCCTAGCCTTACGATAGGTCATAATTAATAGATTGTCAGGGCCCATTAGCAAGGACGCCCACTGATCAGTTGATAACTGGACTGATGTGGCCAGGCTTGGTATTACAGCACATTCCTATTCATTTCACTGTAACCTGTAATACCAAACCTGGCCACTGCAGTGGGAACAGAGCTGTCTGCTTCCTGCAGGAATCGGCTCAGTGCAGGAGTGCACTACCCCAGAGAACAGCTGATCATTAGCTTTCTCAGGTGGTAGATCCCCACCAATTTCCTATTGATGCTCTAACCTAAAATAGGTAATTAATAGTTTACAACTACAATAGGTTTCCATAGGAGTTGTAGGCACAAAATGATAAAGCTTTTTAACCCCTTCCCTCCATATGACGTAAGGGTACGTCACGCCTGCGGGGTACTTCCTGCAACTGGACGTTCCCCTACGTCATAGGGATAGCGCAAGATCATAAGAGATTTTGCCTCCCAAAAAACGCAATAAAAGTGATCAAAAAAGCCGTATGTCCCCCAAAATGGTACCAATAAAAACTACAGCTCTTCTCGCTAAATAAGCCCTCATAGAGCTCCGTCCATGAATAAATAAAAACATTTCTAGGACTTTGAATGCAGCGATTTAAAAAAAAAACCAAGATTTCCAAAAGAAGGGGTTTTATTGCAGAAAAGTGGAAAAACCTAAAAAAAATCTAAGAATTTTGGTATCGTTGTAATCGTACCGGCCTGCAGAAAAAATGTATTGTCATTTATGCTGCATAATTAACGCTTTTAACCCCTTAATGTTGCAGCCCCTTTTTTTCCCGCCCCCCCCCCCCATTTTTGTTCCCCTCCCCCTTTAAAAAAATCATAACTCCTTTATTTATCCATCGACGTCGCTGTTTGAGGGCTTGCTTTTTGCGGGACGAGTTGTATTTTTCAATGGTGCTATTTAAAGTATCATAAAAGGTACTGAAAAACGTAAAAAATTCTAAGTGGAGTAAAATAAAAACAAAAACAACATTCCGCCATCTTTCAGTGCGTCTTGTTTCTACGGCGCACAAACTGCAACAAAACCGACATGATATCTTTATTCTATGGGTCAGTGCAATTACTACCATAGCAAACTTGTAGTTTTTTTTTTTGTTTTTTTTTTTTACTGTACAACTTTTTTTTTTCAAAGACATTTCATTTTTTTCAATTATTTTCTGCCATCTTGCGCGCGCAATAACTTTTATTTTTCCGTTGACGTAGTTGTGCGAAGGCTCATTTTTTTGCGGGATGTCCTGTAGTTTACGTTCATACTAATTTAGAATACATACGACTTGATCGCTTTTTATTGCGGTTTTTTTTCTGGGAGACAGGGTGACTGAAAAAGTGTATTTCTGGCGTTCGTTTTTTTTTTAAAATTTTTTGGATGACGTTTACCGGTGTGGGGTAAATAACGTGCTACTTTGATAGATCAGACTTTTACGGATGCGGCGATACCAAATATGTATTTTTCTTTTATGATTTAGATTTTTTTTATCATAGATATGGCAAAAGGGGGGGGGGATTTAAACTTTTATTCCTTTTTTTTTTTTTTTTACAATTAATAAAACTTTATTAATTTATTAAACTTTTTTTAAGCCCCCCTGGGGGACTACAACCAGCAATGCTTTGATCGCTCCTGCAGTATGATGTAATGCTATTGCATTCTGACAGGCAGCCTATCAAGCCACCCCTCGGGGATGGCTTGATAGGCAGTCTCCCAAGGTAGCCCTGGGGCCTTTTAAAAGCTATTGCCCGCGGGTGTCAGCTGTAATAAACAGCTAACGCCGGCCCTGCATGAAGAGAGGTCAAAATGGCACAGATGAACACTACAGTTCGCAACGCAAAAACCAAGCCCTTAGACATCCGCGTCGACTAAAAAATAAAAAAGGTAGGGCTTTAGAAAAATGGAGATGAAAATCCGCCAAAAGTCGTTGTGTCCTTAAGCCCTAAATAGGCCATGTCCTTAAGGGGTTAATTAAAGGGGTTGTCCCGCGCCGAAACGGTTTGTTGTTTTTTTTTAACCCCCCCCCCCGTTCGGCGCGAGACAACCCCGATGCAGGGGTTAAAAAAACAAACCGCTCAGCGCTTACCTGAATCCCGGCGGTCCGGCGTCTTCATACTTACCTGCTGAAGATGGCCGCCGGGGTCTGCTTCCCGTGGACCGCAGCTCTTCTGTGCGGTCCATTGCCGATTCCAGCCTCCTGATTGGCTGGAATCGGCACGTGACGGGGCGGAGCTACACGGAGCCGGCATTCTGCACGAGCGGCTCCATTGAAGAGAGCAGAAGACCCGGACTGCGCAAGCGCGGCTAATTTGGCCATCGGAGGGCGAAAATTAGTCGGCTCCATGGGAACGAGGACGCTAGCAACGGAGCAGGTAAGTAAAAAACTTTTTATAACTTCTGTATGGCTCATAATTAATGCACAATGTACATTACAAAGTGCATTAATATGGCCATACAGAAGTGTATAGACCCACTTGCTGCCGCGGGACAACCCCTTTAAGACTGTTTGCCAAGTTGCTTCATTATTTTACATTATTACTATTTGATGTTCTGTCTTTAGGCACAACATATAAGAAGTTCCCTGCTCTCTCTGTACGAGGACCATACTAGCGATTAGGGTGGACAAGATACGCGGACCTCGTGACTTTTGATCCTACAAAGAGTTTGAAAATCATGTCCTGATCAGCTGATTCCCGGTGTTTGTATGACGGTACAGTGAGTGGATTATATTTGGTCCTATTAATGTTGCTATTATGTTACAGTTGCTTCATATGATAACATTATGCCGCTTGTGACATTTGACAACTGTTTCCCAGTCAGTAGGGCAGAAGCCAAGAGCAGGGCCTCCAGTGTGTGGTGTTGGGACGTTGCACTGATCCCTCTGATACACACATTGCATCTGTCTGGATGATCACGAATGTCTCATTCCAAATTTGAATAACAAAATTCTCAGGTTTATGTCTGGTAACTGCATTTTAGGATTAATGTGAATATTTTGTGTGATTGATCAAATCTAGAGGAGCTTCTAAAATATTGCTTATATCTTTAAGGCCAATGCTAACCCCCCTCCTCTTACCTTTGCTGGCAGCTCCCATAGAAGCCAATAGCAGGCACCAGCTGATCACTGCAAAAGATAGGGCAAGACCTATCTTTTCCGGCCGCGTCAAAACATCGTCTGGCGTATTCGGCCGCAATGTTTTGACATGGCTAAAAAGCTGCCATCTGAATGAATACATTGGAATCCAATGCTTCAGATTGTTGCGATTTTTGGCCTACGTTTTATTGCGGCAAAATATCCGCAATAAAACACGTGTTAATAAGGCCTTAGACTGTCCAAGTAGCATTGCTGGTGTCTTTCTTTCCCCTACCAGTCCATATAGACCAATTGTCTCCTGCTGTATGACACTACAGCTCTCAACAAAGTTACTACTGGCTGTGATAGGAGTCAGATCACACAGTACATCACGGCTTGCCATGTATGCGGCTGCATAGCTGTAGACCGGTTAGAGTGCCCCACCACCACTGTGCTGTTAAAACAAGTTCAGTTCATTGAGGACTCACCTTGCAACTTGCATAACATGAAGATAATCTGTCAGCTCCTATGAGCCCCATAAACTAAACTTATGGCATTATAGGAGCTGACATGAGGAGTCTGTGAGTATTATACTTGCTTCTCCACTGTGCACTGTTAAAGCTACAGCTGGATTTATCTGCGGACTACTTGTCAAGTGCATAGAATAAGAGGAGTAGTTCTGGTATTCTGTGCATGCACCATAAAGTCCACAAAATGCATTGCAGCTGCAGCTTTGACAGCGGGGGAATGGCAAGGAAGGAAAGCCTGTCTCCGAACCCAACATGTCTCCTCCTGAGAGCCCATAAGTTGAGTTTATTGGCCTTACAGGAGCTGACGGATTCCCTTTAAAGGATCTGCTGCTATTGTATTGATGCCAGATACTACAAGACACCTTCAGAGGTCTTGTGGAGTCCTTTCTTCCATGGTGGCACAAGGGGGATGTACACAATATTAGGCAGGTAGTTTAGATGTGTGTGTATATAGAAGCTTGGCATGTGAGGACATGGGGCTGGAATGGATTTTGAGTTAATGCCTTATGTACAAGACTGCAGTAAATCCTGAATAGGGTGACTGCACTTGGATGTACACATAGTGGCAATTTTTTTCATACAGTAGTACAAAGCAGACGCAAACTGAAAACTTGTCTGTTTTTAAAAATACCATTGAAAGCAACGGTGGAAAAATGGGTACGTTTAATGCAGAATAAGTTGGCGCTATACAAATAAAGATTATTATATTAATTCTGTCTCTCTACTCCAAAAACAGAACAGAGAGATAGAAAGACAAAATGGAGATTAAACGCTAGTATGAATTCACTCTATAATACCTGGTATATACGGGTATTTCCTTTGGGATCCCTGTTTATCATGCTAATAGGGATCCAGTTTGATCTTCTGAACCCAATGTGAATGTAGACTTAATACCAACTGCTGAAGTTAGTTGATGACTATGCTTGCGTAATCCTTCAGAATGACTAGCATTTCTATATGGGTACACGATACATTTGGCTTTTATGGGGTTTTTTTGTTCCCTCTCTTTAGGTTTACCTGGCAAGAACTCCCCAATAAAGATGGACGTTTCCCCACCAACGGAAGAAGTGTCATCTTATGAGCATTTAAACATATTGATAAATTCTCTTCAGTGCAGCATTCGTTAGGCATGTCAAAGAGGACGTATCGTAAGTGTTTACCATGGGAGACAATAGGATGAACGTTTACCTTCATTTGGCGCAGAGCTTCCACGTTACTAGTTGCCCAGTCATCATTAAGTAGAATGCTCCATGTAAGTTTAGGTAACTGCTGGGAACAGTGCTAATGAATCATCCGTTCTGCCAGATTTAGTTTTCACATCAATCCTCAGTCTTCTAAGGATGGTTCGCCTACAGATCTACGTTACTAATCTTCATAATAAAGTCGGAGAATAATGAAGAGAATCATTGTATCTCAGGCCTTGGATCGCCCGTTTCTCTGGAGGTTTTGTAACAAGTTATTTGAATAATGTTTGTGATTCTATATGTATACAGCTCGGCAATTATGGCATCCTCTCCCTCCGATGACTCCAGTACCACATTGAAGATATGTAGCTAATCTCCACAATACCATGAAGTAAGGTAATGAGTCCGATTCGTCGCATGGATATGAATTGTTTACAATGTACACCTTTCCTGTGGATCGGACTGACACATCCAGAGCTGTACATATAAGACCAAAGCTGAATTATTGGGTGTATGTCTTTATTATAGGACATTTGTGGCTTCTCACATCCACTTAGCAGTGAAGATCTTAAGTTGCACCACAATGTTAATCATTCACTGCTTTGTCACTATTATATGCTTCCTTTATTTCTGTAGCAATTCACAAATAGCAATGGTTTTGTAGGAAAATGCAAATGCTTTACATGTACAGGCAAAGGAAGTCCATAGTTTACCTCAAACTTTGTGCCAGGTAAGCCAAGCTGGTAACTGATTTGCATACGCTGCAGATATTGTGCGTATGTTTGCAATAAATGCAATAATGTTGATTTTACTTAATTCTCAGGTTTTCCACCGGTTGTTTTTTTTTAAATTAACTGGTGGGGTCTGACCCGTTACTGTTTAGAAAATCTGCTAAACAGAGCACTGATTCTGATTTAGCTTGTAGTACATTGTCTACGGTGAGAGGCAAAAACATGTTTCTACTCGCAAGGTAACTTTACTTTAGGACTATGGATTATATCACTACATGTGCTTGCTTCATCTGCTGGAAAATGTAACTTTCATCAGAATGCAGTAGCTATTGGTGTCAAATAATACGTTTGAGATGATATTATAAACCTAATGTTTTTACCATAGGATACCCTCTAAACTGGTCTGTGGGCCCATAAGACGTTGCCATCTTCTTTAATGAGATGAGATTGTTCTGATACTCCATGAAGTAAGTATAAGTTGTCTGCACATCAGAGTCCGTACAAGACTAGTCATTTTATAGTTGGCACAAATCCTTCTGCTAATCCCATGGGCGGACACTACGTTCACATTTTAACTCCTCATGCAAGCATATTTTAAAGCAGAATTCCAGTTTGTATGGTGCCTGCACATGGAGTAGATTTGCTGCAGATTTTTCAATATACCTGCAGCAAAATCCACCTATAAAGCCTGTTTTGTTGCAGATTTCACCCATTGCAATCGCAAAGGATGAAATCTGCAGTGAAACTCCAGCAAAAGTATTTACATCTGAGAAATATCTTCAGCATGTAGATGTGTAAAAATCGTATCTACTTTGCTGGCACTGCAGATGTCCCGCATGTAATACATGATGTGTGCGGGTACTCGGAATGGGAATGTAAATATTCCTAATCTTACAGTCTTCACAGAGATCCGCATTTCTCCAAACCATTATGAAATGTTCTAGTTTTGAGGCAACACTCTTGTTGTAGGTGTAAACTGTAGAAGATGCCTGTATTATTAATACTGTCTGCAATAAAGAACCAATGTCTGCAGGGACAGCTCCATATGCTTATGAACAACTATGCCAAAACATCAAAGGGGTTGTCTGCTTCAGAAAAGTAACTTTTTACATACTCCTTAGGAATTCTGAATTAATAGAGGGGTTTCTGCTGTTTTTTGGAAAGTGAAGAGCGACTTTGTAGTCTCTCTCTTTGGAGGATCCAGCATGTCTATACTCAGAAAGGCCATTCATTTTTAGGTGAACTGTGTAATACTTCTGTAGTGATGCTACAGGGAAGTTGAGCTTTTGCCACTGGATCCCCCCAAACATTACTGCTAATCTCAGGCCGCCCCACCAATGGGCACCTGGCGATAAGCTTATCAACAAGGAACCCTGCTAATACGACATTGTCCAAAACAGACAATCCCTTCGTGTATAAATATGGTTGTTAATGGCCAGAAGGATTTAATTTTTAACACCTATGAAGTTGTTACTACTCAATTCCAACCCAGAAACTATTAAGTGTCACAGTTTAAACATTTTGCACATCTTTTTTTTATTTTGCTTTGTTGTTACTGTGTTTAGTAACAAGTTGTAATGAAATAATGGGAAAAGTGCAATATTAGTGTATGTACTATATATTTTACTACTTGTGGACAAAATGATGTTACAAGTTGTCTGAGAACAACAAAATCACCAATGTCTTCCATTTTTTGATATGTGTATAGTTCCATGAAAACATTAGTGTTATGTAGCTAATTGTAGTGCCACTGTAGGGCCAGTGCATGATATGTTAATGTTTTACTATGTAACTGAAGTATAGAGGTATAAACTGCAACTATTCTTTCACAAAGATGCAGAAGTCCATTTACAGCATGATTATTGGCTTTCACTACACTAGATAAGTATTTCACATCTTCTCCCGGAGGTCTTCAGGATGATGGCACTGCCTTTCTGTAATCTGGTCCTGCATTAAATGCATCCGGGGTCTTAGTCATGACTAGTACATAATTGTATTGATTATTACATGCTTGGGAGTCTTTGCGGTTCCCCTTTAGTGTATTGCGCATGCTGTTACACTTTAGCTTGCCTTCCAGTCTGTGTGACCATCTTTTTCTTACATGCGCTGGAAAGTTTGCAGGTAGTTCTGTTTGCCATAACTGTACAATGCAGCCAGCAGGAATGATACAGAGGCACGGTAGCTGCAGAATAAAGGCGAAAATCCATCTTGCCCCTGTACTTTTCTAGTAAGATATGTGCCATCTGTTTTGCTTCAATATGTAACATGCAGAAGCACACTTTATTAATGATAAAACTTTTATTTAGTTTTTTTTCAAGTACCACACACTTCTGGGACATGTTAGGGGCCATCCACACTCACATTTGTTCATCCGTAAAAATCACCAAAGAAAAAAAAGATGAAAATGTAGCATTTCACATATCCACAGGCTAAAATGGATTAAACTATACATAATTTAACTACATTTACCCGGCACATGTTTCTGTGCTTGTTTTTTATTTAATTGTTACATCATTTTTTTATTTTTTTTTTTGTGGGATTGAAAACATAGCCTACTACACTTTTCTGTCCCACAGAAAAATATCGAAATGAAACGGATATTTTTATTTTTTATTTTTTTTAAGCAGTCAATAAAAAACGTATGGAAATTTGTGGTTCGTGTGTCCATGGGCATGGATAACTAAATATGTTTTTATGATCAAAGTGAAAAAAAAGTGGTGAGCTACAAAATTTTATTAAAGGGGTTCTGACATGAAAAAAATAAATAAATTTACTCACCTTCCCTGGCCAGGACCGATCACCAGGCATGTCCCCTCCATCCGGCATCATCTTCTTTGGCTTCTAGAAGCAGAGCAGGAGCGGTCAAAATGACCACTTCCTGCTCTGCTCTGTCTGTCAGCCACTTCCGAGGTGAATGGACGGGCGCCACGTCACAAGCAGTGCTTGCTATGGGCGGCCCGTCCGTCCTGGCTGAACGCCAAGATTCTGCACGTGCGCAGTGGAGACACGGCCTGTCCTGACTCCTGTCAGAGGGCGCCTGTGCGCAATCCCGGAGCGGCCCGTCCTTGGCTCGTCGGAGGAAGAAGACTGCCTGCTGGGAGATGACCCCCTGATGTCAACAACAACAGAACACAAGGTAAATATTATGTTTTTATGCTTTAACGGCCAACAATCGTGGGTTCCCTGTCTCCATTAGGCAGACCAGGGAATAATGGCTGTTAAAGCCTAAAAACATTATTCGTAACAGAACCCCTTTAACGAAAAGAGTTTACAATGAAAGCCTATACGTTCTTCATATTGAAAAGGATCAAAATATATACTGCATATACGAGTTTATAAAACTTAAACATGCTTAGAATGCATGCATTTTTACACTTTTTCATGTACGTTTCTCGCAAATGTCAAACGTATGGGAAAATGCTAGTGTGGATGGCCGCTTGCACTGCTTTGTAGGGGGATAGAAGGAAAGGACTTTGGTTGTGTAATGGAGGATTGTAAAAATAACATGTTCGTTTCTGGTACCTTTCTATATATTGCATTAGAGAATAGCTAGAAAGAATATATAATGCACAATCACGTATTATATAGTCAGCCGTTTAGTTTAGTAGGCCTCGCATAATGCATCTGTTTTCCTGTGGTCGCGCTGTAAGCAAATTAAATATTTGCTGCTGGATCTCCCTATAAATTTCAGCTGACAGTCTGGAGGGGTTTCAGTAACAGAATACCTTGCGGTCAGATCACTATTAGGAGTTGTTCCCAGCAGTTGCACTAATTAGTATTTTGGGAACACACTTTTTGGATAATTGCAGTTGTGTGCATTGTATACTGTTGAATTTCACTAAATATTGCATGCAAACATTTGAACGAACGTCAGAAAATTTGGGAAATTCTTGAAATATTGAGGTCAAATAGACTCTTCATACACAATGAGAAGGATGGGGGAAGATGGGACCCCCATTTTCAGAATCGATGTTAGTCTCAGTAGTAAGACCCCCCAATCATCAGACATGTATCACCTTTGTGGTAATTATTTTGGTAAAGTCCAACTTGGCAGGTTTCTCCCTGATACCTTCTGACGTGCCCATACACAGTAGATAATCGGCAGCTTCAGGCAGGCGGTGGCCAGTATCACTACAGAAATTTTCGGACAGCCTCAACGTAAATGTTTGGGTGACATGGATAACTAATGGCTGATCATCCTAAATTCAAAGCATGTATATTTAGCGATGTTACCCGTTTCCATGCCCAACCATATACTTCATGAGAACTTCTCATCTTTGGGAAAACCAGTGTGCGGTGTTGGATTCTTCCTGCACCGTCGAGCGCTTCCAGTAGTGCAGTTTATACTCTTACAATCTCTGCTGCATATCTCCTTGCATGGTTAGGGATATGTGTTAGTAATACAAACCTGCATGTCAATGATTCCTTAATGTGAATTCATAAAAATAATGGAATGCACTTAGAATAATGTCTCAGCGTTAACCAGAGGGACTAGGTTACTGCAGCATGTGAAGGAACGTAATACCTTGCAATGGAAGCTAGTAATATATATTCCAATATATACATAACACTGAGTTTATTTTTACAGCAATGTTGAAATGCATGCTTATACTGTAAGATAACTGATGTATATAATATGACGGCTTAGCGTACTGTGAGGCAGGCTTCCAGCCGTCTCCCGCTTGCTAACAGATATAAGGATGTGTAAATGTAAAACCTCAAGATGGACATGGCGTAAAGTGTATGTAGTAGTATCCTCCAGGTATTCATGTCATTTATAATCTACTCCAATGGAGGAAGCAATAAGAACTGAACTTTGCTTGCAGTAGCGTACAATATGAAATACCTCTGAAACTGAAATGCAAAATAGCACAGTATGTACCTGTTGACGCAGACAAAGCCATACAATGCGTTAGGTGTTTTGCAGCAATAACTGTCTTGCATGGTACAGTACGGGACTGCCAAATCGGTTCCCTGTAGCGGTGCGCATGTATCTTACGTTTTTTTTCTTTTTGTTTTAAATTGCTTTTTTTTTTAATGGGAATGGTTCTAACTGGACAGATGACTCAGTTTAGTTTTTCATATATGTAATTAGGTTGCTTCCTTTTTTTATGTTTTAATTGTCTTCTTTTGTGTTAATGGTCATAGAATTGAATAAAGTTGAGGTATTGCTACTATTTTCAGTCTTCTGTCAATACTTTTGTTTCACTATAATTGTATCTCGATGAAGTCTGAAGTTTATGAATTGAACATTTGTGAAGCTAGGTCTACGAGGGGAGTCATGGTAAAATAGCAGCATTACAATAAAGCAACTTCTGTTTCCCAACCTGAAACTAGGTTGTAGGCCATCCCAGTGTCAGATTGCATGTGATCTTATTTCATATAAAGAAACATTTGACATTTTTTTCTTGGTAGCGATGTTGTGGTTTTAATGCATGATCAACCAAAAATTGCTGTGTAGCTATTGCTTCATGGCTTCTGCCTTGGATTTTAAAGAAGAGTTAATTGGTAACCAGCAACCGTTTTAACACCAGTCACAATAATCCATTAGTTATGCCTGCCTTTAAAGGAGTTCTGTCATTACTACAACAACAACAACAAAAAAAATCTATAAAAACCTATTCCTCCCCAGGCAGTATTTTTACCGCATCTTAGCCTCGCCGATCATCTCCTGGCTCCTCTGGTCCCCCCGGGTCATGTCACCTCAATGCTGTCCAGATTCTTTTTCCTGTAATGTAGCGTACATTCTCGGCATTCTGCTTCCTACAGGTCAATATACGCTACGTCACTAGTGATGGAGTCTTGGTGCTGGTGTGCATTTAGTATATGAACACTCGCGGCGAGGCACATACACAATCGTGGCAATAGCCTGCACTAAAGCAGGCTGCCAAGGATTCGGCATTCTCTGCTAGGCACTGACCTGCAGGAAGCAGAATGCCAAGAATGTACGCTACATCACAGGAAGAAAAAAAATTCAGCCAGCTGGAGGTAACGTGACCCGAAGATCTGGTAAGAAGACTACCTGGGGAGGAATAGGCTAGTATAGATTTTTTTTCTTCTAATGACAGAACCTCTTTTAAAGGGGTGTTCCAGGCAAATACCATTGATGACCTATTCTCAGGATCAGTTCATCACTGGGGATCCTCCGTTTGGGATTCTCAGTGATAAACTGATTGTCCGGCCAACTGTCAGTGCAGTGGGGTTACAGTAGGAAGTCTTAGAGGGGGGCTTCACTACCACAGAAAAAGCCACCTATTACACTTCCAACTCTGCATTGGGGTTGAAGCAGAAAATCTCAAAGGTGGCTTTGCTCATTGATTTCAATTGGATTAAAGCCACGGGATGGTAGATCATCAGTAGAATTTGCTCAGAAAACCCCTTTACTGGACAAGTTGGCCTAACTGCAGCTACTAAATAACCCCAACTAGTGCTACTCAATGGATTATATAAATGCTAATAGTTCATAATAATATGAGATTAGCATCTCGTACAACAACTTGATTCTTCAAGAATTGCAAGAAACTAAAAACTAGTCTCAATTGGAACATAACGTTATACCATAGCACTATGTTATCACATACTATGGTGAGAAAACCCCTGTAGCTGGCTAGCGCACAGTGTAAGAAGGGGAGCTCCCACCTCTCTGCCTTAAGAATGGTGCTCTAGCTGAAAGATAACATCATGCAGTTATTCGTCTAAGACCAAGCACCATGCCAACTTAAAGTGGCCCTCCAGTTACAAGAGGGCATACTGTCCTGGGACACGAGGGGTTGTATATCTCCTGCAGTTTTTTTTCCTCCTGCCCGCTAGTTCTGGGCACCTTTTGTGGCCGTTTGGGATGACTCCAGCAATTTTTTAACTATGCTTCCTCGGGCTGAAACAGGGGGAAGACTTGCTGATTGGTGGGGCTTTCACCGCTGAGACTCCCACCGATCTCTAGATCAGCGCTCTGGTGCGATCAGTGCTGCATTCAGTCTCCTCACTGTGGGGGGGTGCATTAAGATTGCAGTGCACGGGGGAACATGGGACCCTTGTTCTTGTGATCAGATAACTTATGATCCTGAAACAATGCCTTTAAGCAAACTAATTTGTAATGCTTCCATGATGGCAAGCTTCAGTTTCCTAATTAACAAGGATACAATTACTTTTACATTGGACTCTCCAGTTAATGATTAACATAACTGCTACATTTTTTATAGAGAAAAAAATCCTTTTATCACAATCATTAACCATTTGTCACATCCATGATGGTAACTGCTTGAGGCACAGAAGCTGTGCCACTGATCACCTGCTGGACGGTGGCTGTGATGGACATCTGGCCTTCAGCACCAACAGTTGAAATCAACTCCCATTTCTGACTGTTTTAACCTCTTTCGCACCACAACTAATGCTGACAAAAGGCAGAGGGCTTCATTTGGCATCTCTGTGCTAGCCTGGCACTATAACTGATAGGACTGACTTTTAGGGCTCATGCTCACGGACGGAGTGGAATACACCTAATAGCTGCGTTATTCCCCTGCAGGAAAACACGTCAGATACCCGTCCGTGGGCATTAGCCCTTAGGGCTCCCACACACTTTTTATCACAATTGTCTACAAGTAATACGGGAACAGCACTCCTCCACAGAACCAATAAGGTAGGACCCACAGATACAGAGCTGCCAGCTACAGCAGGAGTCTGGATCAATAGACTCCACAAAAATGTCATCCAAATTGTAGATATGCTGTAGCAGCAATAATGATGCAGGAGTTATGCCAAAATAGTCTTTATTCCTCTGTGCAACGTTTTGATCATTCAGTGATCTTTGTCAAGCTTGACAAAGATCACTGAATGATCGAAACGTTGCACAGAGGAATAAAGACTATTTTGGCATAACTCCTGCATCATTATTGCTGCTACAGCATATCTACAATTTTATCACAATTGTCGATGGGACTTTCTAATGTTAAAAACATATCGCACAAAGATCGCAAAGCACAAACTTGCAGTGCGTTTTTAACATTAGAAAGTCCCATTGACATTCGCATTAAAAAAACGCAAGTGTGTGGGAGCCCTTATACTGTCAGCCTGGGGCTTAACAAAAGGTACTTTGCACTGTCTTTACCATCTCCTGTTATGGCATGTCTTAGGCATACCCTAAGGCCTCATGTCCACTTGCACGCACGGATTCCACTGCTGAATCCCGCAGTGAAAATCCATGTGTGCCTGCGGCCAAGGAGAGGGAAAAGACATTCTTCTTACTTCTCCGCATGATGCGGGACTCTCCAACGTGCAGGCCGGATCTTTTTTCTTCTGGCCGGCTGAGGTGCTCGGCCCGCCAGCACCATGCATAGCTTTTTTTTTTTTTTTAAACTCCTGCTCTCCCGCGTATCTGCGGCACTGCACAAAAACAGCTGCGGCTGTGCCACGGATACGGACGGCTTCCATAGGCTTCAACGGGAGCCGCCCATACGGGAGCCCCGCAGGGAAATGGAGCATGCTGCGATTTCTTCCAGTGCGTACGACGCGCACGCCGGGAAGAAATCCCATCCGCATGCTTTTAGCTGCCCTACGGATGCTAATGCATTCCTATGGGCAGCAAGACACACAGGGGCCACACGTGTGGAAGGCCACGTGCGGATTTTATGAATAAAATCCGCACGTGGACATTGGACCTAACAGATGCTTGTGCACTGTACACGCACAGGCTCTAATGTAATATTATATAAATCTATGACACTACATTTACATTAGAAAAAAAATTAAGTGAAAACGTCCCCTAAATATTCAAAAACATTTTCTCCCTATTTTAATTGTAAACAACAAACACAAATGAGATACCAGCAAACTCATAATGATATGAACAATAAAATTACAGTCTTTTATGAATTATAGTGGTGTAGAAAACAAAAATCTGCAGAATTGCATTTTTCCTGCATTCATGAGCTAAGAAAAAAAAAACAATCCTACAAGTTAATATTAACTTGTATGTAAATACTCGCTAAATGCAACATGTCCTTCAAAAATAAGGCTCTGAATAGTTATGTAGACGTAAAAATTAACTTTTTTAAATGGCTACTAGCATGTGAGGCGAAAACAAAAACAATTGCTCTAGTCCTTAGAAAATTACGGCCTGCCTTCGCACAGGTAAATATATATCGCACAAATCTAAACCTGCACATACAACTGCACTGAAAAGCATTGGCAATTGGAGTAATTGAGTTGTGAGTACAACCCCCATGCGGTTTTACCGTATCCGAGTTCATCCTAATGGTCCTTTTATGGTCAATACTCGGCTAATTGACTGCATGAGTGCTGACATCACCGCTAAGGCACTTATCTAGAGCGTTTAGACAGACAGAATTTGTCGCTAGAGCCTTGGCTTCTCACCTAGGTGAAGCGCTGAGCGGGCAGCGTTTACACAGAATGAGAAGCCAGCAATAGTTTTTATTCTCGAATGAATAGTGAGCGGTTTTTGGTATTTTTTACATTTACACTGCACGATCATTGTTAAAATTTGTTCATTTGAACGAACTCTGAGCACTAATCATTATGTGTAAATGAGCCATTAGATCAAAATTGGTTTGTTCCCTAAAGCTTTTCAGTAAACAAAAACAAACAAAAAAGCTAAACCTTGCTGCCAATTAGGATCTGTAATCCGGAGGATGGAGATTGTGGACCCGAGGCTCCCAGAAAAAGCTTTTAAGTTTGCTTCATTATGGATCTTGTAAGCCCCAGGGAGGGTTTCCTTTTTTCTGGTAAGTTCCTCCCTGCCCCTCCAGAGAGTGTGTTTTACTGTATACTGTTATTTACTCCTCATGACTCGCACTTGAGCGTCCCCTTTCATTTTTCAGTATATATTTTGGCTGTTAGCCTAATAATTTATATAATATTACATTGATGCAGAATTGAGACAACAGATCATTTACAAAATTAAGCCTTGCAAGTCAGAAAATCTGACCAGAGTTTTCCCTGGAGCCTTGGAATAGCATGTTTACTGTTTGTATTACATCCATCTATATGTAATGTTTTATTAAAACTTAAAGAAAGTGCAGAATAACAGCAAGTGACAAGCTTTCCATGCATCGTTTCATGGAGAATCCACATTAGAATGTGAAAATCCAGCGATCTGAGCAACTTCCAATGAGGCCTGGTCATTAGGGCAAGACTTCATACACTAGCACCCTTGAGGAGTATTCTTGTGCAGTTACGTCTAGAGGTATACAGAGCACAATGTGATTGAGGAT
The DNA here is from genome assembly GCF_035609145.1 of Eleutherodactylus coqui. Taxonomy (NCBI): domain Eukaryota; kingdom Metazoa; phylum Chordata; class Amphibia; order Anura; family Eleutherodactylidae; genus Eleutherodactylus; species Eleutherodactylus coqui. The sequence continues at coordinate 193,376,037 of NC_089842.1, forward strand.
AACCAGCCAGTGAAAGGGGATCGTGTGGATGAAAACAACTTGTCAACAAAAAGGGGTCAGAGGAAGATGTCAAGAATCATGCTGATGAGCAGGCAGTGCACAGCCAGGCAAATTTCATCCAAATACAATGCTTGTACATGCAGCAAATAGATTTCAGCACCAATCAAAAATAAAAGCCAATCCTTTTTGGAAAATGCATTAAAAAAAATCAAATATGCACATGAATGAAAATTAATTGCTTATGCATTTCACCCACTTGGAGCCTTACTTATAGTATACTGAAAGGGCATGGTTATTTGAATTTCTATCACACGCCGATATGGAGGATATTTTCAGCTATGCACGCCTTAAAGGGATTTTGTCATTAAAAAAAAAATTCTATACTTTCCTAATACTCCCTTCGTCAGTCTCCTTAGAACATCTTCTGGCTGAGCTTCTGCAGTTCCCTGGGGTCACTTCACCGCACACCAGCTGGCTTGTTATAAAGGCTGCACTCCTCATATTCCTTTCGGCCGGGTCAGTGAAGGTCAGGTCCCTGTTCTGTAGCGTTCACTGCCTAGGAAGGAATTCTAATCTATTGCCGAGACAGCCCGCATCAGCAATCACTGAAGCAGATAGGCAGTCCCCCTGCTGGCCTGTGACGTAACGTACATTGGTTGGCAAGAAGAAGACTGCTAGCCAATGTGCACAACCTCACAAGGAAGAGAAGAATCAGGCAGCTGAAGGTGAAGTGACCCCCCCTGGACTGCAGGAGACAGGATAAAATGGGTGAGGTGAAGATCTGGTAAGGAGACTTGACGGGGGAGGCATATGTAAGTATAGAATTTCTTTTTTAATAACAGAACCCCTTTAAGCCTCCGTGATGTGCAACCCACATATTGTAATCGACAGTCAGTGCAAACAAATAAACAATGTAACGAGTTACAATTGATAAATGACTGAATATGAAACCATGTAGCACTATTACTGAGCTGGATTATGGTTTTCTCCAGCAGGCTTCAGGGTATTATGTAGCTTCCTAATTGTGTAGAAGCAGTATGCGCACACTGACCAGGTCAAACACGAGGTATCAGTCTCATGTCCAAAATGGCTCTTCTGGGAGAAACATCCAGACAGGCCCTTTTATTAAAAGACATAACACCTGCCCTTTATGGGCGTTTAACAGATTACATCAGTAACATATATATATTCTTATTCGCTGGGTTATATAGAATTCCCCGCCTCCCCCTCTCCCCACCTCTCTCAAGTAGGAGCCTTTGTCTCAATAACATGTGGCCAAACCTGAAACTGAAAGTAGATATCTCTTTGTTGAAGAAGATTCTGTGTGGGGGATGGGGAGGGACTGAGAAAACACTCAATATTGAATACAGGTATATATATAACACTATGACCTTTAACGCTTAGAGGCTGCTTGTGCAACTTATATATACTCAGCTAACATTACATCACACATCTTTCACCATGCCATTGTCCGGCAAATACCATGATGAGATTGTGTGGCCATCAACCCCCCACAGAGCTAAAAGTCATTACAATAGCATAATACATTTGGTTTATACAAATCAATAGACATTTTATACTAACTAATTATCATGTCTACTACATTACAGGATTGAAAATCTTTGGTTTGTATAATTCTTGAACATAAATGATATCTATCTATGATAGAAATTGAAATATACGCACCCTTTCGAGTGCTGCCTGCCATTTTTTACTGCAGACATATCATTCCTTAAAGGGGTTGTCCCGCGGCAGCAAGTGGGTCTATACACTTCTGTATGGCCATATTAATGCACTTTGTAATATACATTGTGCATTAATTATGAGCCATACAGAAGTTATAAAAAGTTTTATACTTACCTGCTCCGTTGCTGGCGTCCTCGTCTCCATGGTTTCGGACTAATTTTCGGCCTCTGATGGCCAAATTAGCCGTGCTTGCGCAGTCCGGGTCTTCTGCTTTCTTCTATGGAGCCTCTCGTGCAGGATGCCGGCTCCGTGTAGCTCCGCCCCGTCACGTGCCGATTCCAGCCAATCAGGAGGCTGGAATCGGCAATGGACCGCACAGAAGAGCTGCGGTCCACGGAGGAAGAGGATCCCGGCGGCCATCTTCACCGGTAAGTATAGAAGTCACCGGAGCGCGGGGATTCAGGTAAGCGCTCCGGTAAGCTTTCTTTAGGTCCCTGCATCGGGGTTGTCTCGCGCCGAACGGGGGGGGAGTTGAAAAAAAAAAAAAACCGTTTCGGCGCGGGACAACCCCTTTAAGGTTGTTGGTATTGAGAAAGGGTCACAGCTTGTCCGCGGATGGGATTGGTTCCATAAGCTTCTGGCAAGAGAGGCTTCCTGGATTTTAAAATTAAACATGGGGTTTCCTGGAGGTTATATAGAGCGGATCTTCTATATTTCCATTGATTTATTGGATGAGGTATGATCTGATGTGTGTCTACCACTACTAGCCCATTTGCATATTTTGGGAAGTTGACTACTCTTAAGCCTACAGAGAAGTCACAGCAGCACTAACACGCTTTACCACTTCAGTGGGAGGTCACAGTGTGTTGCAGAGCTTCCAGCCTCCAATGATTCCAGTTAGTCCATGTACGCAAATTAAGGAACCAGTGAGCAGCAACGAGAGCGTTTTCAATAAAAGTGCATCCGCCTGATGTCTGTGTGCTATGGAGTAAATAAAGAGGCACTGTTTCAACCCACGCAGGGGTCTTTCTCAAGTGACTCTTTATTTACTCCATAGCACACAGACAACATTTCAACCCACGCAGGGGTCTTTCTCAAGTGACTAGTCACTTGAGAAAGACCCTTGCGTGGGTTAAAACGTCTGTGTGCTATGGAGTAAATAAAGAGGCACCAGGCGGATGCACTTTTATTGAAAACGCTGTCATTGCTGCTCACTGGTTTCTTAATTTGCGTACATACTCTTAAGCCTACGTCATATCCACCTGCCTGATAGATCAGTGTGGACAATTGATGGTTATTCCATTCTTCTGCGGACAGTGAGCTGTACCTGTTTTTTCTTTTATTGCATTACAACGCTGGTACGCCTTCTAACGTGCCCAAACGCACAATATATTGTTCCTTACTGGAGATGGGCTATAACAACAGATAATCCGTTCCAGTGTTGCTACTGTCTAAGAGAAACAGAAACGCCAATGGCCAAAAGTTAACACAAATTGCATCACAGCGCAGTGCATAAAGATCGCCTGGTCAGATGGATCCAGATTTTTGTTGCACCGTGCTGATGGGAGAGTCAGAATTTGGCACAAGCAGCATGAACTGATAAACCCTTCCTGTCAAGTGTCAACAGTTCATGCTGGTGAAAGGAGAATTAATGGTGTTGGAAATGTTTTTTGACACACACTGGATCCTCTGATACCTTTAGATGGATGCTATGATGAACTTCTGCAGTTCTGAAAGTCATAGGAGGTTGTTCATATATGAACGATTGCCTGTTTATTGTGAATGGAGGCAGAAGTGTTCTCCATCCTGCTTCGCCTCCATTCACTGAGCGATCATCGCTCCTGTGTGAAAACACAGGATAGATATTGCTGGGGCGACTGTCAGGTGTTTAAAGGATTTTTCAGGCAAAAACTATTGATGACCTATACTCAAGACAGTTCTTCAAAAGTTCATCATCGGGGGACCCTCTGCTCAGAATCCCTGGTGCTGAGCTGCTGGCCTGGCCCGCTGTCAGCGCAGCGGACCAGACGTGCATCATAAGGGACAGGAGAGGAAATGCTAGCTTCACTCACATTGCAATGAATGGAGCTGATGCAGCTGTTCTACGACCTCCTTTCTCGTTGTTGGAGGCCGAAGTGCCAAAAGTGTAATAGCTGGCTTCAGTTCTCATTGATTTCAATAGGAATGACGCTACCTAGGGCACTTCAGTTCTCATTCCCTATGATCAGGTGATCGCGGGGGAGCCCGAGTGGCAGCTTCCCAACAATTAGCTATTCTATAGTATTTGCCTTTAAACACCCGACAATTGTCCTGTGTGAAAGGACCCTATGGCAGAAAAGGCAAAAAACAAGTATACATGGGAACAGTAAGCTAGAGAATGGGTGAGTACCTTGTCAAGACAGTTAAACCAACTAATCCACACATACAGAAAAACCAGCACATTTACTGGCACATCAATGCTATCCTCACCCCCAACGCCTGCACTAGCTGGCAAGCCATATACAATTAACAGACAATGGGAAGCTACCTGTATCGACTAAAACAGTGTTACATAATCATTTCCATTAATTTTTAACTAATTAGTCAACACTTTCCTCATATTTTTGCAAGCACTGTATAAAGGAAAGTAGTGTGAGGGTATATATATATTGCCATATGTGTTTTTTATGGTTTTATACCTATATGCAAGTTTTATTCAATTCCAAATGAGAAAAAACTTTAATACTTCGCCTTACATCAGATATGCCAAGGTTTTGCAAGAGATGTCCTAGAAGTTCAGAGAAGATACCGAACCAGACGCAAGGACGCATGTACTTGGCCAATTTCCCAGAAGCGCTGGAACAAGATATCAAGATGTTCAAATGTACATGACTGTTATATGATTTTCACTGTCTCAGTCCGCAAATCCGGACTGCCCATATATGGTTATAAGCCCATCACCCCTTAGTGGTGAGAGGGCAGAGGGTATAAGATCTCATGTAATCTGTAATAAAGTGCGCAGTTTTTTCTCCCGTGTGAGGAGCTAGACCAGACTCCTGTGTGTGGTGTCTCTTCTTACGGCCGGCAACGGGGCAAGTGGGGTGGGCAGGATTGGTGCTGCACTTAGAATTTTAACCCTCATAAATGGCGCCCAACGTGGGGCGGTAAAATCGGAGCTTACAGCGCAATTCACCCGGATCCACGCTACTGAGAAACCGTCCTGCTGCAAACCGAGCCTGATCAACTCACAAGAACTCCAGGTAAGACAAACATATATTTATGTTGTGTTTTACGCTGAGAGTCTTGCAGCAGGACTGACTATCTGTGGTTTGTGACCGGACGGGTTGGGTTAAGAGTTCTACACGGTAACTCGTGTGGGCTCCGGGTTTGCCGTCATGGACCACTGACCGTGATATGCGCACCAATGGCTCACCCAGAAATTAGTCTGTAGTTTATTTGTTGTTGAAGTCCGTAGCGTTTTAGCGATAGTGGAGATTGTTAGATTGTTTGTTGTATCTGCAGAATTTTTTTCTCTTACTTTTTATTTTGTCTCATAGAAGAAGGGACCCTCGGGTTTAGTTTAGTTAGTTAATGGTTTAGCTGAGGAGGAGACGCACTCTATGAGAAGTCTCATAGAAATAGGGACTCTCGGTCGGTTTGCCTTATATATGGGGCTAGCGATTTGATTTCAGAGAGATGCATTTTTATGGGACTGGTTCCATGGAAGAAGATGTCCTCGGTTGTTTTGCCGGTATATAAGGGGCTGACAATTTGGAATTAAGAGGGATGCACTCTATGGAGCGTGTTATTTTTGTTGTTGTAATATGCGTAAAATCTTATTAAAGAAGATAGAGCCCCTCAAGGGCTGCCGCGGTGTGGATGAATCTGTAGAATGTAAGAAAACTTGTATGAAAATGTGTGACACCGACCCGCACGGTAGATTACAAAATGGTGTCTGGGAGGAGGTCTTTAGGACCCAGAGGTGCCTTGGAAGACCAAGGTTTGCTAGGAGCAGAGAGAGAGACAGTCAGAGAAAGTTACGTATGTACACATTATTTGTTTAAGAAAGTATCCGTAAGTGAAATGCTGAAAAGTACAGTAAGTGATCAACAGGGCGTCAGGAGAGTGTCTATTGAAGGTTATATTGGCAGTTAGGTAGGGGAGAGAAGTACAATGCACGTGATTTGTTGGCAAAGAAGGAAGAAAATGTGTATAATACAAGATAGATAATAGATAATATGTATAATCCATACTAGGTGGATATATGTGTATATATATATATACTGTATGTGCAAATAGTTAACAGCTTGCTTGTAGGGGAGAAGAGTCTGTTGACATATAGCTGCAAAGTCTGTGTAGCCTTCCAAGGTCTCGAAGATAACAGCGAGAGAGAAAATGTAATAACATCCTTGGTTAATATCGTTGCTTGCTTGCAATGAATTGAAATGAATTTAATTAGTTATACTGTCTTAGTAGGCAGGGAAATATAGTAATTTCTAATGTATATTCTTACTTATACAGGGGTTGAAAATGAATGTTGCAAGGTCCCAGGATATGTGTTAATTATGATTTCAAAATGTTTTTTTCAATAGTTTAAGCTAAAACTTATTTCAGTCTGTGTTTCATAGTCGCGGAGAGATAAGAGATTTGTTTTAAAAAAGGGTGGGGGCTTTCAGAATTCACTCCAAATTCAGGGTCAGAGATTCTAAAACACTTCAGCGTTTAATACAGCATATAATAGCTTCAGTAGATAAGAAATATAGAATATTTCAGTCACTCAGCAAACTTTTTCACATAATTTGTCAAAGATAGCGCTCATTCACAATCTCATCTCAATAGAATTATGTACTTTATAAAATTAAAAGCACTCACCTCAAGGTTTTTCAACTGATGTATGTATGTTTGTCAAACTTTTTTTTTTTTTTGTCTGTGCATCTGTATGTACTGGTATGCCTTCAATAGGGGGGTGACGGAGCAGACTTGAGAGCATGGATGGATGTGAGTTAGTGACCCGTGTTCGAGCTGTGGTGGAATGTGTGATGTGGATAAATGACTGGGGATAAAAGTCCTACCCCATGCATGGGACTTTGCTTGGTTGAGATGTGGACGTGTGGACGGTTAAGCTGAAATTAAGTTGAGAAGACGGACGCAATGTGCCAATATCGAAGGGGTGGAGCTAGATGATGTAATAGTACGTAATAATGTTTCATCCCTCCTGCACAAGGGAGGGGGGAGAATTTTGAGCAGCTAGTTTTCTTGTTTTGTTTTTTTTTCTCCTGTCTGAGATTTGATAAGAAATTGCAGGCAGGAACAGACTAATAATGAATTCACTTAAAGGGATATCACATTTCCAATATTAATAGATGGTTTGTAGGTTATTCTTCCCCGATGTAACTCATGTTTCTGTTATAGGTGCTAACATTTTACAGGCCTTATCTGCATCCATCAAATCTTTTTACAATGTGGTACTAACTTAAACCCGGCTACTATTGTTCCAATTGAGTACCCTGGTTTAAAGGGGGGGAGGAGAAGGCATAGGTGATCTAGGTATTGCAAGTCAGCCATTTTAGGTATTGCAAATCAGCCATTTTAAAATTTTTTTGCAAGTCATTTTTACATTTTTTATTTTTTGCAACAAGATTCTGATCTATTTGAAATAGAATATCAGCCTGATTGTCTAGCAGTGATGCAACAAGAAAATTTAAGTTTTAAAAAAGTTACTGAAAGCCCTTGTTAATAATGCATATTTTGAGTTGTTTTTTATAGATGGTACCCAGGGTGATTGACGACTCCACACTGGATATACGGTGGTTACACAACAAGATGTCCTAAAAAGCAGAATGTCTCCGCATGTCGCAGTACAAGAAGCGGAATTAAAAGCACTCACTGAGGCGTGTGGAGTGGCCACAGGTAAGACGGCAAACATTTACACTGACTCCCGGTATGCATTTGGCATAGCTCATGATTACGGCCCAACATGGAAGGCCAGACAGTTTTTTACCTCAGCAGGACAGCCAATTAAAAATGTTGCAGCGGTGCAGTCTCATGGAGACCCTACTTCTACCTGTCAAGGTGGAAAGCTCACACCAATTCCTACACCGGAGAAGCAAGAGGCAACGCCATCACAGACCACACAGCAAAAGCAGCGGCCCTCAAGCCGTGGAAGAAAGAAGAAAAGAAGAATTTGACTAAACTTGGACTTTGATAAAAATCTTGGACTTTGATAAAAATCTTGGACTTTGATAAAAATCTTGGACTTTGATATGAACTTGGACTTTGATTATAGCTTTGGACTTTGACTAAAACTACAAATGGACTAAAAAGGGACGGCGTATGGTGAACAGTCAACAGCACTTGCTTACCATAGTCCCTGTGCCTCATAATGGCCCAGCTGACGCACGGAAAGACGCACCTCTCAAAGCAACAATGATCTCGACGCTTGAACGAGGACGGGTGGCTCCTTGGTTTGCTGTAGCTGCTGCATCATTTGTCCAGTTTTGCATGATCTTTGCCGTAAAGCAACAGGGCAGAAGTAAATTTGCCACATCACACTTGCCTAGGCCACTCTACCCATTTCAGGGATTGCAAATTGGCTACACTCAGCTCCTACTTGTTGGGAAGCATGAATATGTGCTTGTTGTTGATTTCTTTTCAGGTTGGAGACCTACCCTGTTACCAAAGTAAATAAGCAGGTAACCGCACAGAAGCTCATGAATGAGGTAATCCGCAGATATGGGGTACCGGAAGTGATTGAGTCAAACAAAGGTACACACTTCACAGGTGAAATAATGCAACACATCATGTCTGTTTTGGGTATTTTCCAGGCTTTTCACACACCCTACCATCCGCGGAGTAGGGGGAAAGTAGATACAAAAGGCAATGAGGAAAATGGTAAAATCTTGAATTGAGTGTCTTTCATTAGTTTTTCTTTTTCTCCGGAGGGTACATGTCACAGTAGCAGAATTTGGGGAATGATTTTCTTGTTAATTTTGTCATAGGTCTCTCCAAGGAATTGTTAGTAATGTATTCTGTAGTCTCTGCTTTTCTCTCAGGTCCTACAGATGAGTGTCACAATCTAAAATCAGGTGACAGGGTCTATGTGAAAAAGTTTGAGAGAGAAACCCGGTTTGAATGTCCTTACCAGATGTTGTTCACCATCCCAACTGCAGTAAAGCTCGAAGGAAAGCCCACTTGGATCCACACTTCGCACTGAAAAAACTAATGATCCTGCATATCCTTTACATGCTATAATGTGGTACAATTCCTCTAACACACACCTTTGACTACTGTACACTAGCCCCCTGTTTCAGAACAAATTAATATAATCAAATGTGCAATATGAATCCTACACTGAGGGTGAGAATCCAACACCGCATCGTGCTAAGAGAGAAGTTAACGTTCAAGATGGTAACTTTGACCCACATGTATCAATAGAAGTGCCAAGGGGGGTGCGAGATTAATTTAATTCTAGACATCAGGTTAAAGCAGGTTTTGAGTCCTTATTTGCTATTGTCACTGTTAATAATAATGTAGATTGGATGAATTATATCTATTACAATCAGCAGAGGTTTGTAAACTACACCAGAGATGCTTTACAAGGGTTAGCTGACCAGTTAGGGCCCACTGCATCCATGGCCCTAGAGTGGCCGTGGATATGATTTTAGCAGAAAGAGATGGGGTATGTAATTTCCTGTTTGTGTATTATCCCTTTAATGTGACCAAAATTTCCCTTGTTTGAAAAAGATGAAGAGCCAGTTCCGATAATGGCAACCACGTATGTTACCAGAAGAATGGAAAGATGGACTAGTACTGTGTCTGCCTCAGTCTCATAAGATGGACTGTCAGTGGACTTCCCATTTGCCTAGGGAAAGTGCAGAAGACCTTAGGTTCCGGCGAGGGCACACCCTGTGGGGTGTTAACTTGTACAGATAGAGGGTATGGAGGCCCGGAAATAAGCCCAGGGAATCCATGGCCTCCTTCTGAGGTTAGGTAGGGATCCCTCCCTTTTAGGAATAGGGACTTACGGGCAGTGGAGAAACCCTGACGCAAGGGAGAGACGACCGAGGAAAAGTGCAAAGTCTGATGCTTGATCTCCATATTAAGTTTTTTAGGGGGGTTTGTGAGGGTATATATATATTGCCATATGTGTTTTTTATGGTTTTATACCTATATGCAAGTTTTATTCAATTCCAAATGAGAAAAAACTTTAATACTTCGCCTTACATCAGATATGCCAAGGTTTTGCAAGAGATGTCCTAGAAGTTCAGAGAAGATACCGAACCAGACGCAAGGACGCATGTACTTGGCCAATTTCCCAGAAGCGCTGGAACAAGATATCAAGATGTTCAAATGTACATGACTGTTATATGATTTTCACTGTCTCAGTCCGCAAATCCGGACTGCCCATATATGGTTATAAGCCCATCACCCCTTAGTGGTGAGAGGGCAGAGGGTATAAGATCTCATGTAATCTGTAATAAAGTGCGCAGTTTTTTCTCCCGTGTGAGGAGCTAGACCAGACTCCTGTGTGTGGTGTCTCTTCTTACGGCCGGCAACGGGGCAAGTGGGGTGGGCCGGATTGGTGCTGCACTTAGAATTTTAACCCTCATAGTAGGAGTTCACTAAACATATCCAATCGGCCAATACTGAGATGTTCTTTACATAACTCAGACAACCCCTCTTAGGACATGACCAGACTGAGTGGATGAATGAGCCAACTTCGGAGTGGCACCTAAAACAGAAGAGGAGGAGGCGCCAATGTGCTTCAGCATCTTGTGGAATATTCTATGTTAGAATTTTATTTGAATCAAAAGATCCTGACTAGAGATGAGCGAGCGTACTCGGATAAGCACTACTCGCTCAAGTAATTGGCTTTATCCGAGTATCGCTGTGCTCGGGTCTAAAGATTCGGGTGCCGGCACGGAGCGGGGAGCTGCAGGGGAGAGCGGGGAGGAACGGAGGGGAGATCTTTCTCTCCTTCTCTCCCGCCCGCTCTCCCCTGCTCCCCGCTGCGACTCACCTGTCAGCCGCAGCGGCACCCGAATCTTTAGACCCGAGCACAGCGATACTCGGATAAAGCCAATTACTCGAGCGAGTAGTGCTTATCCGAGTACGCTCGCTCATCTCTAATCCTGACCAATCACTATAAAGAAGAAAATGGATCTTCCACCCTCCCCCTAATTATCTTCTGAAAAATCAGCAGGGCCCGTCCTCCACTTTACACAGGACTATAAGTATTATTTATAGTACCAGTGTTTAGTGAATTACACCATCACATGTAACTCACAGAAGGACCTGTGAAGTTGGTTAAAAATATTGAAGGACCTGTGATGACGTCACCGTCATATGATCATCAGGGACGGAGCTAAGAGCCCGTGAGTGATCACATAACGGTGACATCATCAAAGGTCCTGTGCGCACAGGGCTGCTGTCAGGCTCTACTTCTTTTATGCTTTAGCACCTGCAATGATGTCACCATGATGTGATTAGGGGTGGAGCATGTAACACACATGGACTCACAGACAAGTGATCGCACTATCAGTAATCCCCATATAGTTATAGTGTGCCGCTCAGTGGTCCCCATATAGTTATAGTATGCCGCTCAGTGGTCCCCATATAGTTATAGTATGCCGCTCAGTGGTCCCCATATAGTTATAGTATGCCGCTCAGTGGTCCCCATATAGTTATCGTACGTATTAGTTATGGTACGTCTCTCAGTGGTCCCCATATAGCTACAGTACTCCCCTCAGTGGTCCCCATATAGTCATAGTACTCCCCTCAGTGGTCCCCATATAGTCATAGTATTCCCCTCAGTGGTCCCCATATAGTTATAGTACTCCCCTCAGTGGTCCCCATACGGTTATAGTACTCCCCTCAGGGGTCCCCATACCGTTATAGTACTCCCCTCAGGGGTCCCCATATAGTTATGGTATGCCCTTCAGTGGTCCCTAAACAGTTATATTACTCCCCTCATATAGTTAAAGTCCCCATATAGTTATAGTACTCCCCTCAGTGGTTCCCATATAGTTATAGTACTCCCCTCAGTGGTCCCCATATAGTTATAGTACTCCCCTCAGTGGTCCCCATATAGTTATAGTACTCCCCTCAGTGGTCCCCATATGGTTATAGTACGCCCCTCAGTGGTCCCCAAACAGTTATATTACTCCCCTCAGTGGTCCCCATAGAGTTATAGTATACCCCCCAGAGGTGCCAAAATAGTTATAGCATATAGTTATAGTACATCCCTCAGTGGTCCCTATATAGTTATAGTATGCCCTTCAGTGGTCCCCATACAGTTATATTACTCCCCTCAGTGGTCCCCATATAGTTACAGTACCCCCTTAGCGTTCCCCACACAGTTATAGTATGCCCCTCAGTGGTGCCCATATAGTTACAGTATCCCCTCAGCAGTCGCCACACAGTTATAGTACGCCCCTCAGTGGTCCCCATATAGTTATAGTACGCCCCTCAATGGTCCCCATATAGTTATAGTACGCCCCTCAGTGGTTCCAATATATTTATAGTACTCCTCTCAGTGGTCCCCATACAGTTATAGTATGCCCTTCAGTGGTGCCCATATAGTTATAGCACGCCCTTCAGTGGTTCCCCATACAGTTATAGTACTCCCCTCAGTGGTCCCCATATAGTTATAGCAAGTCCCTCAGTGATCCCAATATAGTTATAGTATGCCCCTCAGTGGTCCCCATATAGTTATATTATGCCCCTCAATGGTCCCAATACAGCTGACGTATGCCCCTCAGTGGTCCCCATTTAGTTATAGTACTCCCCTCCGTGTTCCCCATATAGCTATAGTACGCCCCTCAGTGGTCCCCATATAGTTATAGTACCTCCACAGTGGTCCCCATATAGTTATAGTACACCCTTCAGTGGTCCCCAGTTATAGTGCGCCTCTCAGTAGTCCCTATATAGTTATAGTATCCCCTGAGCAGTGCCCATATAGCTATAGTATGCCCCTCAGTGGTCCCAATACAGTTATAGTACCCCGTCAGCGGTCTCCATATAATTATAGTACTCCCCTCAGCGGTCCCTATATAGTTATAGTACTCCCCTCAGTGGCCCTCATAGTTACTGTGTGCCCTCGTATGCTTATACTGCGTCTATCAGCTGTTCATTTGCACAGACAGACAGCCAGTATTTTCGCTCACGCAGGCGTCTTCTCTGTCCCTCTAGCGGCTGCTGCTGTCTGAACCTCCGGTCTCCCTGGTTCGCATATTTATATCTTCATCAGCACTTCGGCCCTATTCACCAATCAGGTTGCTGGAATTGTGAAACAGACAACCCAAACAACCAATGAGGTTGCTGGAATTGTGAATCAGAACCTATCGGGCAGCATATTAACACTAACCGCTTAGGTTAAGCAGCGCTGCTGATTAGAGCCACCTGATTGGCTCTTCGGCACCACGTGACTACACAGCGTGCACGCGCATTGCCTTCAGCAGCCGTGCACTACACAATACAGTTAAGCAGACGTGCACTACACACTACACTTAAAGGGGTTGTCCCGCGCCGAAACGGGTTTTGTTTTTTTTCAATAGCCCCCCCCGTTCGGCGCGAGACAAACCCGATGCAGGGAAAAAAAAACAAAAACCGGGTAGTACTTACCCGAATCCCCGCGCTCCGGTGACTTCTTACTTACCTTGTGAAGATGGCCCCCGGGATCTTCACCCTCGGTGGACCGCAGGTCTTCTGTGCGGTCCATTGCCGATTCCAGCCTCCTGATTGGCTGGAATCGGCACACGTGACGGGGTGGAGCTACGAGGAGCCGCTCTCCGGCACGAGCGGCCCCATTCAGAAGGGAGAAGACCAGACTGTGCAAGCGCGTCTAATCGGGCGATTCGACGCTGAAGATTAGACGGCACCATGGAGACGAGGACGCCAGCAACGGAACAGGTAAGTGAATAACTTCTGTATGGCTCATAATTAATGCACGATGTACATTACAAAGTGCATTAATATGGCCATACAGAAGTGTATACCCCCACTTTGTTTCGCGGGACAACCCCTTTAAGCAGCACAGGGTTAGGTTTAGGGTTACGGTTTAGGATTAGGCTTTAGGGTTAGGTTTAGGGTTAGGTGTAGGGTTAGTTTGAGGGTTTAGGGTTAGGTTAAGGGTTAGGTTTAGGGTTGGGGTTTAGGTTTAGCTAACCCTAACCCTAAACCGTAACCCTAAACCTAACCCCGTGCTGCTTAAAGGGGTTGTCCCGCGCCGAAACGTTTTTTGTTTTTTTTTCAACCCCCCCCCCCCCCCCCCCCCCCCCGTTCGGCGCGAGACAACCCCGATGCAGGGGTTAAAAAAGAACACCGGACAGCGCTTACCTGAATCCCCGCGCTCCGGTGACTTCTTACTTACCCGGTGAAGATGGCCGCCGGCATCTTCTCCCTCCGTGGACCGCAGGGCTTCTGTGCGGTCCATTGCCGATTCCAGCCTCCTGATTGGCTGGAATCGGCACGTGACGGGGCGGAGCTACACGGAGCTACACGGAGCCCCATTGAGAAGATAAGAAGACCCGGACTGCGCAAGCGCGTCTAATTTGGCCATTAGACGGCGAAAATTAGACGGCAACCATGGAGACGAGGACGCCAGCAACGGAACAGGTAAGTGAATAACTTTTGATAACTTCTATATGGCTCATAATTAATGCACAATGTACATTACAAAGTGCATTAATATGGCCATACAGAAGTGTATAGACCCACTTGCTGCCGCGGGACAACCCCTTTAAGTGTAGTGTGTAGTGCACGTCTGCTTAACTGTATTGTGTAGTGCACGGCTGCTGAAGGCAATGCGCGTGCACGCTGTGTAGTCACGTGGTGCCGAAGAGCCAATCAGGTGGCTCTAATCAGCAGCGCTGCTTAACCTAAGCGGTTAGTGTTAATATGCTATCGGGCAGGCATATTAACTTATTCCACAAGACTTCTGCTCGATTCACAAACTGATTGGTTGTTTGGCTTGGCTCACCATTCCAGCAACCTGATTGGTTGTTTGGGTTGGCTGATTCGCAGTGATTGGTTGCTTGGGTTGGAACAACCAATCAGGTTGCGAATCGAGCAGGAGGCTTGTGGAATAAGTTAATATGCGAGCGGCAGCCAGCCTACACCGTGTGGAGCGGAAGTCACAACTACAGCTCCAGGCTCTGACGACTGATGTCATATAACAGAGATGGCACAAAGGAGCCAATGAAATCGCCCCATCGTGATCACGTGACCGCGCCAACCAATCATTTTTTGTTTTGATTCAAAGTCTGTTATTACCACTACGAGGCGCGCAGTTTCAAACGTTGCAGTGTGTACAGTCCGTCCTGGCAGCGGCAGTGATTATGGAGGCGCCGTCTGTGGCAGAGCTTAATACCCTGAAATATGCCGAGCTACGGAAGCTGGCAAAGGCGGCAGGACTGAAGGCTAATCAAAAGGTAAGCCGGTCACGTGATGGGACGCCGTAACTGACACACGGTACTGTGTTGTACAGCTCTGTGTGTTATCGGCGGGGTGATAGCAATGGCGCAGACACAATTACTGCCTGCTGCCCTTAGCAGCCAATTACAGCGCAGCTTTCCTGTCATATTCTGCTTTTGACGAATGAAAGCTGCGCACTGATTGGTTACTGAAGAAATGGTTCAGTTGTGCCTAAAAATCCATGGGAGATATATAAACAGAATTTGATCACCCTTAGGGCGGCTTCATGGAAGTGTAATTCGCTGTGTGCCGCGCACATGTGACAGGCAGGCAACAGTTAGGGCTCCTTCCCACGGACGGATTTCCGCCGCGTAATACGCAGGTTCTACTGAACCTAATAGCTGCGGGCAACGCAGAGAATTTCCGCTATTGAGCTATTAGCTCAATGCTCACGGTGCGGAATTCCGCACCGTGAAATCTCCCGTCCTCACCCGCGGCATGCTCTATTTCCCGCGGGTGTACGCAGTCAATGGAAGCCGTCCGTCACGCTATCTTCCGCTTCCCCGCCTACCGCCGGCGCGTCATATGACACGGCCGGCCACGTCATGTGACACTGTGGGCGTGTCATGTGACGTGGCCGGCGCATCACGCCGAAGCGTCATGCGGGACGTAGGACGCCGGATCCGCAGGTAAGTATTGGGGTCCCTGGGGGACGCCGTGACGGCGGAATTCCGCGGTGGAGCCCGTCACGTACGTGTGCAGCCGGGCTTATGCTATGACATTGCGTTATATCTCGATGTGCATAATACGTGCCAGTGTAGTGCATGCTGTTTTTTTTTTTTCCCGCATGAGTAATGCACGGACGAAAAAACCAGCATGAGCGGCCCTAGAGAAATCAGTGGGCCATTGTCCTAGCGTGTTCGCACGGAATGTACTGACAGTACGCTACATGAGAACAAACAATAGGTAGTGAGCAGCACAAACCTCGTACAGGGATCAGGTCCAGGAGAAGGATCCCAGCTCTGGATCCAAGTAGACATCAAATATGGTGCAACTTTATTACTACTCAACACAGAACAGCGACGCTTCAACCTTCTGCAAAAGGCCTTTCTGAAGCCTCCAGATTCCGCAGTAAATACCTGCCATAGCATGCAATGTAACAAATGGGTTTCCCTAGCACCGAGCGGAAATCAATTGTGATTTCCCGTGGGACAAGATGAGCAGGCTCAGGATATTTACTGATTTTCCCAGTGTATGCATGTTGAGTGTTTGGAATGGATGTGATCTTGTTATGTTTGTCAGTGAGTGTGATGCCTGGTCTGTTGTGGTAGATCGTTTATTATTATTATTGTTTATATATTGTGTTCTTAATTCTAGGCTGATCGCCTACTCAGAACTTTGAAGAAGCACTTCCATCCAGCTGTTATCGCAGAGGGCAGCAGCAGTGTAAGTCTTTCTTTGGGTAGTTTTTTTTTATTTTAATTTGTCTCATTTAAAGGGGTTGTCAGAGACTATGATAGGTCATCAGTATTACTCAGGAAGACCCCCCACGATCAGCGGTTTGCTGCGCTGCTTCACTGCATATATCGGGCACAGTGCTGTATATTGTATAGCAGCCCATTCACTTGGATTTCTGTCTTTTATTTTTGCTTGTTTTTAGTTTTTTTTATGGCACTCCCTGTACGCTATAAAATAATTGCATTTCCATTGCCTTATTCCAGGGCCCATAACCCTTTAATATTTGTGCTAATGAAGCTTTGTGAGCGTGTAAGGTCTTGGTTGTTGCGGTATGACTTGTAGTTTTCATTGGTACTATTTTGGAGTAATTGACTTTTTGATCAAATTTTTTTCGTGAGGCAAACATGAAAAATAGCATTTTATGGCATTTTCGCTTCATTTTTTTTTTTTTTTTTAGTGCCATTCACTCTGTGGGATAATGGACTTCTTCTTATAGTATGGGTTATTACCAATGTGACTATACCTAATTCTTTTAAATTGATTTATTTTTGCCCACTTAAAAGGCGGATCTGTAAGAAAAAACATGTGTGCATGGGTTTTTTTGTCTCTAAAGTGGACTTGAAAATGTGATTTATCGGTCGTTGGCAAACTTGAAAGCTCTTCTATTAGACCCAGAGAGAGCGTCTAATAGGCTGACTTGCATGGCAGACCCAGACACCTACATGGGAAGCCTTCGGAGTGTACCCACCAATTGCATCGCAGGCTGCCAACAGGTGACTGATTAGACTGCTGGAATGTTTCCCTGTTCTCGCCTGTTAGAGCGGTAGCCCGGCTGTTTTTAGACATTCATTCTGGCCTTAAAATAGGCCGCCTAGCCTAAGGCCCTTTAAAAACTCGTATAGCGGCGTCTAAGCCGTTAACCTAGCCGCCGAGTCAACAGCAGTCTCTCCTGATTCCCCCATAGGCCGGCTATCCACGGGTGATCGCTGCAGGAGCCGCCGCCCGGGAGCAGGAGCCGCCAGCGAATCTCCGCCGGTCAGGCCTATCTAATAGGCTGACCGTGGAGAATCGGGGCAATTCGCAGCGAGCGGAGAATCGCAATGATTCTCTGCTCGTGGAAGGTGCCGGCGCTTTCCATAGCAATGCTATGGGAAGCGTTGGCCAGCGTGATTCGCCAACGGCTTACCGCCGGCGAATACACTACCGTGGACAGGGGGCCTTATGCATGCATGCATGCTTGGTTGACTAAACATGCATGAGTTGTGAATTGGGGACAAGAGAAATACCGCTGCCAAACCCATCTTATGGTGGGAGACAGTTGGTATGCCCCCCACACACGTTAGATGTTTGGCTGATATACATCTTATATGTGTGGCCAGCTTTATGCCTATAACAGACCACATAGTGAAGCAATGTAAGGTAATACTCTGTCATTCTTCTATTTTCTGATTCCAGGATTCAGATGGTAACTCGACCCTAACTGATGACTCACAAGTCAGACCAGAGGAAGAAGAGCAGATTTCTTTATGCCATGTTACTCACAGACGTGGTCGGGGAAAAAAGCCAATCCAAGCCGATTTTAGTCCAGAGAAGGAAATCGTAATAAAACCCATTCAGGTACTGAGTACTGTGAGATTTATTAAGAATGGATATTCATACGGCAGACTTAATCTGAACTGCTTTGGGATGAAATGCCTCTTAGTAAATGTGGCACATATTGGGCTATCCCAGAGGGAGCTTTCGGTTACATGAGCACTTATAGAAGCATTCTAGGACTTAAGTTAGGCCATCAATATTTCATTGGTTTCAGCAGAATGAAGGGATGGCAGGAGCTCTTGGACTCCTTCATTTTGCTAATCGATGGCAATCAGACCCTCAAAATAGGGTATTACTATTAACCCCCTAGAAAACCTCTATAACTTGGTAGCCTAATGCTAGGTATTTACACATTTTCAGCCTTTGGGTATGAACAAATGCTACCATTCACTCACTGCATGCAGTGATGGTGACAAATTTGGCACCACAAAGATGCCATTAATTTTATCTATACAAGAATCAGCGTCTCTCTCGATGTGCGGTAAAGTCTTCTACAGGGGTCCAGTATCACTATCTGTAGAACTACTTCCATATTGCAGTTCAACTGTTGGCCGTGGTGTCTCTTGACCAATGGTTTTTGCCTCTACTCTTAGGAGAACTTGGCACAATTGTGTATTACGCCAGTTTCACAACTGCGTCAGAACTTCTGCCTGCAGATTCCATCACGATGCTGGCACAAAATACCAGATGAAAAAGTGCTGTTGCATCCAAAAACTTGGTGGAAAGCAGACGGACCCCATTATAGTCAGGGGGTTCCATCCAGTGCTGTTCACTTCCATCCAGAGACAGAACCGTTTGGCTGCGGGGATTCCCCTTTTCTGCTCCCTGAATGGAGCAGGAAAGCGGAACCCCGAGCGTAGAAGTGAAGCCTCCCTTATATGTTTTCCCATTGACTTCAATGTACTACAGTGGCACTGTGTGGTAAAGCTCTGCCTCAGAAACGGTGCTTGTCCTGGTGTGCATGTAGGAGGGCTGCAGATGCTATGTGCAGAATAAAAGGCTCTGTTCCTGAGACGACCTGTCACTACCTGCTTATACTATAAAGCTTCTAATGTTTTGTTATAAAGGTACTTGCCAAGACAAATCTTTATTAATCTCTAGGGAGACGCTACTGAGAATACTGCAGAGGAAACTTCTATTCCTGTTTCTACAAGTAGTGTGCTGCAGAGCCAAGTGATCGCTGAAAATGAGACTCCTGAGAATACAGTAGAGACTGTGGAGAAAACTACAAGGAGACGAAGTACGTAGCTATAAAATAACATTTACTATTTATGGGTGCATTTACAGTCTTTCATGCAGATTCTGTACTTCACCTCCCATTGTTTGCAATAGGAGTCTGCTGTAGTTCATACAACATGGATTTTTCATCTGTGGATTTGGAAAAAAATCCACATTGGATAGCTGTACGCAGATAATCCTCATAAAATGGGGTTAACCCCTTAACGACCAGCCCATAGTGTTTTTACGTCCTCCCGAAGTGGGCTTTATTCTCTGAGGACGTAAAAACGTGTCCTGCAGAGAATAAAGCCCCTCGGGCTGTGGACGTGACAGCTCCATGCTGTCGGTGTCCGCAGATAGCCGACAGCATGGAGCTGTCATCCCGGGCTGTTCGGACCCCCCCCCCCCCCCCCCCCCCCCGGCATTGCGATTAGCGCCGATTGCAAAAAAAGTAAATAAAACTGCAAAAAAAGTAACATATTCAGCTGCCCTGATGGATCGGATCCATCAGAGCAGCTGAAATTACTTACCGAGGTCCGCCGCACTTCTCCCCGCTGTCCTGATGCTCCAGGCCCCGTAGCCGTCCTTCTGCGGATGCGCGCCAGGCGGCATTACGTCAGCCGCATGCGCAGAAGGCCCGGCGGCACGGGAAATTTAAAATCTCCTGGCTCCCGACTCCTGTAGGTAGCCGGGAGGCAGGAGATGTCAGCGGGGACCGCGGATAATGACAATGGATAATGGCGATCGCGAAAAAGTTTTAAAAAAGTAAATGTTTCAGCTGCCCTCATGGATCGGATCCATGAGGGCAGCTGAAAATACTCACCTCCATCCTCCACGATGTCTCCGGTGATCTGGAGCCGCCACGGGCTTCTGCACATGCGCGCCATGGGGAAAATGGCGGCGCCGAAGCGCTGCAAAATTTCAAAGTCCCGTCTCCCGGCTACCTTCAGTAGCCGGGAGACAGGAGATGTCACCATGGTGTGCGGTTCCCGGGCACGCGATCGCCGGTATCCAACAGATACCGGCGATCAAAAAAAAGTTTAAAAAAGTTGTAGTTTCATCTCCCCTCATGGATCCGATCCATGGGGGTAGATGAAAATGCTCCCCCAAGGTCCCCAAAAGCCCCCCCAAAACACAGGGCATTACCCTCTACTGCGCATGCGCCAAACAAAATGGTGGTGCATGCGCAGTAGAGCCTAAGGCAAAAGTTGCCTTAGGCATAGTAACTTGCAGGGACCAAAGTAATTGGTCCCTGCTGACATAGGTGGCTGTGATAAACCTATCACAGCCACCCATGTCATTTGTTTAATAAATATGGCACACGATGAGACCTCGTATCTCTCCCCTGTCACTCAGAGCGATTTTGTGACAGGAGAGAGATAGCTGAGAAAAATCGTGTGCCATATAGCGAGTTAAAAAAAGAAAAAAAAACCCGTTATTACCCGCCTTCACCTTCCCTTATACCCCAATTACCCTATTTTATCCCTGTCCACTTTTTGAGGGGCAATTTTTTTTTTATTTTTTTTTATTTTTTATTTTTTAC
Source organism: Eleutherodactylus coqui (assembly GCF_035609145.1). Lineage (NCBI taxonomy): Eukaryota > Metazoa > Chordata > Amphibia > Anura > Eleutherodactylidae > Eleutherodactylus > Eleutherodactylus coqui. The sequence goes on from NC_089842.1 coordinate 193,396,930, forward strand.
CCCCATTAAAAATTTTTTTTAATAAAATGGAGCGTAGGCGCTACACCGCCGAGCAAGTGTATGCGCTGCTCTTTGCGTCAAGCTCCGGTAGCGATGCTACCAGCGAGTCGGAGGAGGTTTTTTTTGAGAGTGACGACTCTGCCTCCAGCGCTATGGAGGTAGAGGAAGTCGTTGGGGCAGTCGTTTTTAGCGGCTCCAGGCGTTAATCTGGATGTCACAAATTTCACCCCATTTAATTTTTTTCATTTATTCATTACCGACGATGTGCTGCAGTTAATTGTCCAGCAGACAAATATATACGCTGGACAATACGTGAGCACGCACCCCACGTCGGTTTATTCCGTGATGTGGACCGCCGTAGATGTCCCTGAGCTAAAAAAAATTTTGGGGACTTATTTTACTAATGGGACTCGTAAAAAAGTCATCAATACGGTCCTATTGGTCCACGAGCACCATTCACGCGATGCCCATATTTGCGTTGATAATGGCCCGACGCAGATCCGAAAACATTCTGCGTTTTCTTCATTTTGCGAATAATACGCAAATCCCCCCCGAGAAGTGACCCAGCGTACGATAGACTGGGCAAATTAAGGCCCTTTACATCGTTATTAAGGGACGCCTTTAAAAACATTTATACCCCCCCCAAAAAAATCTGGCGGTGGATGAATCGCTGATGAGTTTCAAGGGGCGTTTATCTTTCCGCCAGTTTATTCCCTCAAAGCGCGCAAGATACGGCGTAAAGCTGTACAAAATCTGTGAGAGCGCCACAGGTTATACTTGCGACTTTTTTATTTATGAGGGCAGGGATCGCCAATTAAACACCCCCCCCCCCCCCCCCCAACTGTCCTGAAGACATTGGCGTCAACGGGAAAATTGTGTGGGAGCTCGTGGGCCCTTTTTTAAATAAGGGGTACCACATATATACTGACAACTATTATACGAGTGTCCCCCTTTTTAAAGCGTTACACGCCGCAGGTACAGGGGCCTGCGGAACTATCCGTAAAAATAGGGTAGGATTCCCACAACCCCTTGTTTCCAGGCGTGTCGACAAAGGCGCGTCTTACGCACTGGCCTATGACCCCTTGCTGGCAGTTAAATGGCGTGACAGAAGGGACGTCTTTATGTTGTCCACTGTGCACGCAGACACCTCCGTTAGTTAGGGAGAGGGGGGCTGCAGCGGAGAAAATTAAACCGGTCTGCGTCACAGAATATAATAAATTCATGGGGGGGCGTCGATCTGTCAGACCAGGCGCTACAGCCATATCTCGTAAAACGCAAAACGAGAGCTTGGTACAAGAAGGTAGCCATCTACCTTATACCGTTTCAGGAGGCGCTTGTAGAAAATCTTTTATTTGGGACCACCGCACCACAAGACGCATTGCAATCGGAGGAGGTGTGGAGGCTAACGGAGCGTCATTTTATGAATCCCATCCCTGAGACTGCGAGCAAAAAATACCCCCCAAAAAAGTGTCGCGCATGCACTAAACAAGGGAGGAGGAGAGATACGCGTTTTTATTGTCCCACGTGCCCATCCCACCCTGGCCTTTGTAATTACCCCTGCTTTGAAATTTACCATACAGTTTTACGTTATTAATTTTATTTCACATATAAAAAACGCCAAAAGGGGGTGGGGTCTTTTTAGGGAATCAATTTTACTTTTATTAGTCCGTCTCCCCAGTTTTTCCTGCTTGAAACAAAAAAAAAACTTTCCTAAAAGTGTCAAATTTGGGGAAGAAAATGAAATCACATTTATATTTCACTCACATTATAATTATTTTAAAAAATGTAGCGTCAGAATGCCCAGTACACCCCTAGATAAATTAGCTAAGGGGTCTTAATGTCAAAATTGGGTCACTTGTGAGGGGCATTTTATTATTTTGGCAGTTTATTATCTCTACTAGTGTGCAATGCGGCCTGTAAATTATTTAGTTGCGCCGTAAAATCAAACGGGTGCTCCATACACTATAGGCCTAGCCATGCGCCCTCTAAGAAGATTGGGGCTACAACGGGGGTATTGCTGAAGACAGAAAAACTAGTGCTATAATATTTGGGGTGCATCTCCCCAGTTTTTCCTGCTTGAAACCAAAAAAATGGCCCTAAAAGTGTCAAATTTGGTGAAAAAAATTAAATCACATTTATATTTCACTCACATTATAATTATTTAAAAAAAAAAAAATGTAGTGTTAGAATGCCCAGTACACCCCTAGATAAATTAGCTAAGGGGTCTTGATGTCAAAATTGGGTCACTTGTGAGGGGCATTTTATTATTTTGGCAGTTTATTATCTCTACTAGTGTGCAATGGGGCCTGTAAATTATTCAGTTCGCCCTAAAATCAAACGGGTGCTCCATACACTATAGGCCTAGCCATGCGCCCTCTAAGAAGATTGGGGCTACAATGGGTATGTTTCTGAGCAAAGGACAAACAGGGGTATCCATTTTGGGGTGCAGGTCTTTATTCATATATGTGCTGTACAAAAAAACGCTTTTAAAATGACAGAATTACCAAAAAAATGAAAATCGAAATTTTTTCCTTCTGCTTGGCTTAGATTCATTCAAAAACCGTGAAGTCAAAAAGACATTGTACCCCTAGATAAATTCGTTAAGGGGTCTAGTTTTCAAAATGGGGTCACTTGTGGGGGTTCTAAATCGTTTTGGTCACTCAAGGGCTCTACAAGTGTACAATAGGGCCCAAGTCTCCTTAAAGGGGTTGTCCTGCGGCAGCAAGTGGGGTTATGCACTTCTGTATGGCCATATTAATGCACTTTGTAATATACATCGTGCATTAAATATGAGCCATGTCACTTGCTGCCGCGGGACAACCCCTTTAAAGCAAAATTTCTGTTCCAAAAGTCACCGGTTGCTCTTTTCATTTTGGGCTCCATTGTGCATTCAGACATATGATTAGGGCCACAATGGGTATGTTTCTAAGCACGGGACAAACAGGGGTATCCATTCTGGGGTGCAAATCCTCATTTTCATGTGTATTATAGAAAAAAGTCCTGTCTTTAAAATGACATATTTGCAAAAATATGAAATTTTAGTTTTGCTCTTCTAAATTGCATTGACTCCTGAAAAAAACTGTGGGGTTAAAATACTCATGGCACCCCTCAGTGAATACGTTAAGGGGTGTAGTTTTTAAAATGGGGTCACTTGTGGGGGTATCTATCATTTTGACTCCTATGAGCCTTTCCAATCTTGGATTGGTGTAGGAAAACAAAGTGTTCCTCAAAATGCTGAAAAGTAATGTTACATTTGTACGTCTCCTAAATGGTTAAAAAAAACGAAAGTTTTTCTAATGTGCGCCCAAAATAAAGTAAACGGGTGGAAATATATATCTTAGCCAAAATTTCTATATTATGTTTGCACATTTTTGAGATATTGCAGTTGGAAATGTAAAAAAATGACGCTTTTTTTCAAAATTTTCCCAATTTTGGCGCTTTTAATAAACACAAATTCTATCGGTCATTTTTTTCTGCCTAAATGAAGTACAACATGTGGCGAAAAAATAATGTCAGAATCGCTTGGATATGCAAAACTTTTCTGGTGTTTTTCCATGTTAAAGTGACACGTCAGATTTGCAAAATTTGGCCTGGTCATTAAGGCGCAAACAGGCTTGGTCACTAAGGGGTTAATCCACAGCAGTGCAAACTGCTTATCTGCGACAGAAATCCAGGGATTACACTGCAAATATATGTCCACATATCTTTTTTTTTTTTTTTTTTTTTTTGTTATAACAATTTTTATTCAAAGTTTTCACTTTTACAGAGAACAATAACAATATCAGAATAAAAGTCATAGCTGGACCCTGGACATAATCGGGCCTTACATAGGACACCTTTTAAGTACTAATAAAGCTTTAGCGTATAATCATAATGACTGCGCATCTTTAATTCTAGTGTCCTCGAATTCACTTGGGTCCTACTATATGTAATAGTCTAACGCACGGCTATCCTGTACACAAAATATCTGAAACATATACCAAAAGATATAACATTGGAGGTGGGGTAGGGTAGGGTAAGGTGGGGAAGGGTCTGGGGGGGGGGGGGGGGGATGTTATAGCGGGTATATATATTGCTCTTCCGAATTTACCTGTCTCTTGAATGGAAGGGGGCGCTTGCCAAAACCGCCTTCCCTCTAGTGTCTCCCTGGTCATCCGCCTCAGGCTTCCATTGTGAGGGCTTCCAGTGGAAAGCCCTTTGCTAAGATCTCCCTCAACGTCCGGGGCGTCCTCCCAACAAGGTTGGGCAACCGCAGCTTGAATGTAGAGGTTCGTTATGTGGGGGAGTGAGATGAAGCCGCCTCGTCCCCGGTAAGTCCGAGGGAGGACGTTTCTCCTCCCTTCTTTATATATTAATGTGTGACACGGGGCTTAGCTTATACGTTTCCACAACTCCCACTCCTTGATAAATTTGTCGTGAGTGTTCCTCTTCCAACTAATGAGTTCTTCAATATTATAGATCAGGTCAACCCTTTCTCTCCATTGTGTCCCAGTGGGGGTTAACTTTTGGAGCCACCATACCGGTATAAGCGCTTTTGCCGCATCAATTAGCAGAGCGATTAGTTTGTCCTTCGTGGGGTGAAACTCAGGGGACGGCTTCCACAGGAAAATTATCTCTGGGGTCAGTGCAAAGTTGGGCCTAACTGTTCTTATGGAGCGTTCAATCTCTTTCCAGTATGGGATGATAGCTGGACAATCCCACCATATGTGGCGGTATGAGCCGCCGTCGGCGTCACAACGCCAGCACCTGTCATGCGAGGCCAAGTTGTGCGTGTGTAGCCACTGCGGTGTTCTGTACCATCTGACGAGGGTTTTGTAATGTGATTCCTGCAGTGCCACACACGGGGACAGGCCAAAGGCTAGCTTTAAGGTTAGTTTTGTGTCCTCTGCTGTGAGGTGAATACCGAGTTCTTTTTCCCAGGAAGTGAGAAATGCGGGCTTGTATCCTATGGTGGGATCAATAAATTTATTTTGTACTCTCGCTATCTGTTTTTGTTTGGGCGCTCCATCCGAGAAGAATTTCTCGAAGGGGGTGTGGGGTCTGGTGGATCTATGTTTTCTGAGAAATTCTTCTGTCGTTTTGCTAATATGTGCTCTGTGTAGGAAAGAGATTTGTAGATTAGCAGTCAAAGCCTGTCCAGCCTCGCCCGATTCTTGGCTAGCTAGTGCCTGCACCTCTCTTATTTGAGCGCCTGCAAGACATTGCCATATATTTCTCATGTTCCGGTCCATGTCAATACCCACCAGATCACCCATGATACTCAATGGGGCTATTGGGGAAGGGTCAGGTGCGATGTTGGGCCTATATGTGTCCCAGGTCTCACAGGGGGCCCTTAATAAGGGATTGAATTTTTTGGAAGTATATCGCTGTCTCCCGGGCAACCACAGGTCTTTGACTATGTCTTCCCCGTGTGCGCATTCCGCAAATTTTTGGAGAAGGAGATCTCTGCTTGGGTGGGTAAGGTCCAGCCAGTACGTAAGCTGTATGGCTCTGTATATGTTTGAGATGTTGGGTAAATCCATCCCTCCCTCTTCTCTTCTTTTAGACAATAAGCTAAGTGCAATTCTTGGTTTCTTCCGGTTCCATACGTACGAAGTTAGCAAAGAGTTCAGGTCCCGGAAGAACGGTTTAGGGATGTGAATCGGGATCATGCGCATTTTATAGGTGATGATAGGGGTCACATAGGATTTGACAATATTCTTTCTCCCGAACCACGAGAGGTATGGCAAATCATATGTACCCAACAGGTTTTTAATCTGTGTCAGAAGGGGTTGAAAATTGTATGTGTATAGGTTCTCTACCTTCTTCGTGATTTTAATCCCTAAGTACTCGATATAGTCCTCTTTCCATATTAGGGGTGATTCGGACCTCAGAATACTTCTAAATTTTGGAGACACCGAGACATTCAGGATCTTAGACTTAGCGTAGTTTATTTTAAAATCTGTAATGGAACCGAACGTGTCCAAAGTTTTAATTAATGTGGGGATCCCTTTCCGCGGGTTCGACACTACGAACATAATGTCGTCGGCATAAGCCGCCAAAGAAAGCATCTGACGTCCTACTGATAGCCCTTCAATCTCTGGGTGGTCCCTGATCTCTTGTAGCAGGGGCTCTAGCGCTAGGACAAAGAGGGTAGGGGAGAGCGGACACCCCTGTCTTGTCCCATTACGTATCTCAAATGCCTGTGAAAGAGAATCGTTGACTTTCAACCTTGCGTATGGGTTATTATATAAAGAAAATATTGCCGTGACCCAGGGACTTGGGAAGTTGTAATTAAGCAACACTCTCTCTAGGTACGTCCAATTGATACGATCGAACGCTTTTTCAGCGTCAGTGCTGATCAATACTGTGGGAATTTTGCGTGCTTGGGCTACCTTTATCGCATGCAGCAATCTATATGCGTTGTCCTTCCCCTCCCTGCCCTTGATAAACCCCGCCTGCTCTTTGTTTATTAACTTGGGGATATAGTCCTCCATCCTTCTAACGAGGAATTTGGCCCACAATTTCGCGTCAACGTTAATAAGCGAGATTGGCCTGTAGTTTGCACAGTTTGTAGGGTCTTTATCCCCCTTTTGAATGAGGGCTATATGGGCTTCTAATGCTTGTTTAGGGAAAGCCTCGCCTTGTAATAGAGAATTAAAAAGATTCTTTATATGGGGGATAAGTATTGCTTTAAAAGTTTTGAAATATGTGGCCGAGAAGCCGTCCGGCCCTGGGCTTTTGCCTGTGGGGGTGGCTGTGATTATATCTTCTATTTCTTTATCTGTGGCTGGTAACAGGAGGGCTTGCGCATCTGCCTTATTTAGTCTGGGGAGTGTTAATGACTCTAGAAAGGTGTTTATTTTATTAATATGTAGGGTTTGTTCCGTCGGGGATGGGCGTTCTCTTAGATTGTACAATTTCGTATAGAATTCCTGAAATACCTTGGCTATTTCCTGCGTTGACGTTCTTATCCTGCCCGCCCCATCTTTTATTGAGTTAATAAGGTTCCTGGATTTGGCTTTTTTAAGAAGACCCGTCATAAACTTACTCCCTTTATTTCCCTGAATATATATTGTCTGTTTAAGAAATAAATGCCTTCTATTAAATCTGGATTGCAATAGGCGACCCAGTGTCCTTCGTTTTTCTATTAGCTCATCCATATTGTTCATAACAGATGACAGTTTAGAGGCGTATTCCAGCTTAGCAATTTGGGATAGTAATATGTCAATCTCTCTATTTCGTTGTTTCTTGTGTTTAGTCCCTAACGCGATGAGTATCCCCCTCATGTAGGCCTTGTGTGCCTCCCAAACCACCGGGGGTTTAGGGCCCTTCTCTCCGTTTAAACGGAAATATTCCTCCAAGAGTTCCGATAATTTGGCCCTATCCTCCTCTCTGTCTAATAGGGTGTCGTTTATTCGCCATATCCATTCTCTGGGACTATCGTTTGCTATAGTTATGTCTAAGTGAATGGGGGCGTGGTCCGATATTGAAATCACGTCTATGACTGCACTGGTAACCTTTGGTAGGAGGGTTGTGGATGTAAATAAATAATCCAATCTTTGATAAGACCCATGTTGTTGTGAGAAGTGGGTGTAATCCTTGGTTGAAGGGTGTTGTGTGCGCCAGACATCTACTAGTCCAAGGTCGCCGACAGCTTTAAGGAATTTACTAATGCGACCCTGTGAGACCTGGGATCTACCCTTAGATGAATCCAGATAGGGGTTCAGGGTAAGGTTCCAGTCACCTCCCATCAGGATTTCTCCACTGGCGAATTCTTTGAGAATTTTGACTTGTTTAAGTAACCATTCAATCTGGTGGGTATTGGGAGCGTAAAGGTTTGCTATAGTAAGTCTGACTCCATTGATCGAGCCCTTGACAAACAGCGCTCTACCTTCCTGATCCGAATACTCCGCAGAGGGAATAAAGTTAACCGACCTGTGAAAGAGGATAGAAACCCCTTTAGAAGCTGAAAGGGGGTGAGAGTTGTGGAAAGATTGCACAAACTGTTTCCCTGGTAAGGGGAAATGTTTGCCCCCCTTAAAATGTGTCTCCTGAAGGAGTAATATTTTTGATTTGTGTTTTTTGACTAATTGGGATATCCCATACCTCTTTTGCGGCGTGTTGAGGCCCCGGACGTTGAAGGATGTGCATCTCAGTACCTCCATGAGTAGAATCCGACCAGGGAGATCACTGTGTCACTAAAGAAAAAGTAGAAAGATTAAGAGTCTGCGGGTTTCGAGATGATTTATCCCCCCAGGACTGTGGGTCAACAGATGTTGTGCAAGGCCCAGTGTTTCGCTCACCCGGACACGTCAGGCAGGGCAAGCCCGTGCCGTCTTACTTGCTCTGCTCCTAGTTGCAGTCCAAGTTGAGGAAGTGGGATTAGACGTCGAAGATCCGGAAGAATCTATAGTAAAGGGTAGGCTGGAAGGAGAAAACGGGGTGGGGGGGGGTGGGGAACACACGTAGGACTGAGGGAATAGGTATCACAAGACAATACAACAGTTAGGCGATGAGACAATAAAACAAACAGTTAACTCTCTTAACTTTCTCTCACTTTACTAGTGAGAGACGAACGTGGTCTTCCAAAGACCTGGTTACGTTCGTGAATGTGAGGCAGAATTAAACTACAGTTTAAACCTTTATAAACTTTAAACTATCCGTGCCTGATCCGGATGAGGCGGTCAGACATCCCTTTGCCATAGGGGTTCTTTTTAGACGCAGTCATTTGAGGACCGAAAAGTCTGCAGTACTCCAGGGGGGAGGGGGGGGGGGGGCAAAAGAAAACCAAAAAGAGGAGAAAGCAGGAACGGGACGGGGCTATCCATTAAATCCGTGGCGCCCGGAGCTCCGGAAATCCCCGAGTGAGCCGTGAAAGCCCCAAAGTTCTCTTACCCAGAAGGTTTGTAGAACTGCCCTGGGTATGGCTTTCAGGTGTCAGTCTCTGTAAGCTCCTCTCTTTGTTTCTTCTTGTTCTTACTCCTTGGTGATTTCGTGTTGGTTACCGTATCCCAATTTTCTGCGTTTGGCAGGGTAGGTAAAGAAGGGAAGTCCGGTATGGGGAGCCAATTGGGGATCTCCATGGGCTCGAGGTCCAACAGGTGCCAGCTGTTGCGCAGGTCATCAGGCGTTCTAATATTTATTCTTTTGCCTCTGTGGGTCACCCCCAGGCCAAAAGGGAACAGCCAGGCGTACCTTATGCTTTTTGCCTTCAGTGCTTCCAGCAAGGGTCTTAAAAGCCTGCGTTTGGCCAGCGTGGTGGGAGAGAGGTCCTGGTAGAATTGAATTAACGCTCCTTCATACTGTAGGCCCCTCTGAGTTCTAGCCGCTTCAAGAATAGATACTGCATCCGGATATGAGAGCAGCTTACAGATTAAGTCCCTTGGGGGCTCTTCTACAGAGGGTAACGGGCGCAATGCTCTATGAACTCGCTCTATCACTATGCTCGCTGCTTTGTCTGCACCCAGCAATGTAGCAAATATCTCTCGGATCACCTTAGGGAGGGCCTCCGACGCCCAGGACTCGGGGACCCCTTTAATGCGCACATTACTGCGCCGGCTGCGATTCTCTAAGTCTTCCTGTTGCAGAAGAACTTTGTTAAGGTGTTGGTGTTGTGATTGCAGAGCCTGTGCGAGTTCTAGCGAGTGTGACGTTATAGCTGCAGAAGTTCCCTCCAGGTCCTCCACTCTCCTGCCCATGTGCCTGACTTCTTCTTTAATTACCGTTAGGTCCGCTAGGACTGGGCTCATAGCCCTAGCGATGAGATCCCTCATGAAAGCCCTGGAGACTCCCTGCTCCTCTTCTCCCTCAGACGAGGACTCACCCCCTCCTGCACTGTGAGGTCTCGGCTCCGCTGCCGGCGCCATCTTGATAGGAGCGCGGGGGGAGCGTGCTGCTCTCTCTCGGAGGTATTTTTGCAGGTCAGCTTGTCCCCGTGCCGGTTTTGGAGTCCCTGAAGCCTCTCCGCTCCTTTCTTTTGTCAGTTTTCCCATCTTGGGGTCTAATAGCTGTAGCGGGATGTCTGTTGTACAGCCTCAACGACGGAGCCGCTCTAGCAAGCGGCCATCTCTCTCCGCGGTCAGGCTCCGCCCCCCTATGTCCACATATCTTACTGTACCAGCAGTGTGGATGAGATGTCAAGAAATACTATCCACGTGCTGTGGGGGAAAAAAATCTGCAGCATATATTGACTTTCAGTAAGGATCGTACATTTGTAGCATATCAATTTATACTGCAGATTTTTTGCACTGTAAACCAGGGGGTGAAATCTATGTTAAAATTGTGTTGCATCGGACTTTGACATGGACCTGTAGCAAAATTTACTACATATGGACATAGCCTTAGTATGTGTTTTATATCAATGTAATGCAAAGGGTGTGTTCACACAGCAGAGAATCCGCCTATAAAACCACCTCAGAAATCTGTGGCTATTCTGCCGCAGTTTTTTTGTGCAATGGGCAAGATTCACCTGTAGAATTTCTGATACCTTTTTGTGGACAGAAGCAACATGTCACTTATCACACAGATCCATGCGAAAATGATTCCATTGATTGCGATTCAATATGTGCTATATGCAGAGTATGCTGCAAATTATTTTTGCACAAACTAAATGCACATGTGAATGAACCCATTGAAATCACTAGGCTCTAATTACTGCGTATTGCGTGAGCATTATGCTGCCTAAATACGTTTGTGTGAATAAGCCCTAAAGCTAATGATGTTATTGCAAGCATTAGAAATTTAAGATTTAATCTACATGGAAACAACTGAAAGGTTATAAATGTTATTCGAAAGGCCTTTTAGGGCTCCTGTCCACGGATGATCTTACATTGCGTTACTCACGGCGATAGTCCGGCTGCGAGTAACGCAGTGCACGCTTTCCATAGCGTTGCTATGGAAAGCGCTGCCCCCTGTCCATGAGCGGAGAATCAGTGATTCTCCTCTCGCGGGACTCAAATCGCAGCATGCTGCAATTCTCCACAGTGAGCTTATGTGTCAGATAGACTTACCACAGAGAACTGTCAGTTCTCTCCCCAGTGGCAGAATATCGCTAGCGATATTCCGCCTCGCCTGTGGACAGGGGTCCTTACTTTGTAAACCATTTCCGTTTTCCATGTTTTCTCGTCCTCGCCTTCAATGGCATTTAAGGTGTACTAAAAATTATGGTTCAAAAAAAAAAAAAAGGTGTACTAAAAATTGCACGGTAACTGTTTTATCGCTCAGTATGAATAGTATGTTACCAAATTTTATTTTTTTTAAAAATGTTTTTCGTTGCAGCGTTTTAAAAATCATAACTAAATTTTGCTATTCTGTACATGGGGCTGTGAAGGCTTATTTTTTTTGTAGGATGATATATATTTGGTGTAGTTTTGAGGGTGCATGCTACTTTTTTGATAAATTTATTGGTTTCTTTTTTTCTTACGTTTCTCGTCCGTATCATTGAGGGACACAGCTGAAGGTATAGCTACTGCCTACGGGAAGCAGAAAACGTGTTAGCTCCTCCTACTGGTTATACCCCTCCTACAGACACCACGCTAGCCAGTTTTAGTGGAGTGTCCATAAGAGGCAGACCTCTTCATTGCTGTCCCCAGGATCCCCTTGGACTCTGGGAATACAGAGCGACAGGACTCTCCCTGTTACCCCACCGAGGAGGGCGAACTGAGATAACCGTTCCGTTGTCTGTCCCTACTCCTAGAAGAAAAGGAGGCATGTTCAATTCCACTTGATCGTGACCCGCCAGCTAATAGGGTTCCCCATTCCTGGAGCACCCCCACCTTTTCTAAGGAATGTCGAGTAGGTGGGGTTTACTGCTGGACAATGCGAGTCCACATATTTTTTTGGGAGTACTGCTGATTTAAAAAAAAAACAAAAAACTAGCCTGCTCCATACATACAGTTTCACCCAACTTCCACCGTATATGTGTGGTGGATACAGCTGAAGCATGATTGCATTTATTTGTCTGTAGTAAGGAAATACAAAGAGGAGAGAATTTGTATTCAATTTATTTTTCTAGGTAAACGTAACCGCTCTTCTGGTAAGAAGCCTGGAAGAAAAATTCCAAGGAACTCTTTAACTAAGGCTGGATCAAAACCCTCAACTCCCAGTAAGTAAAACACCCAACATGAAAGGTTATTTTTTTTCCCCTTTGCTTTATGTGACTTATATTAAATCTCATATTTTTTTGTATTTAACTTAGATTTCAAGAAGATGCATGAGGCCCATTTCAAAAAAATGGAATCGATAGACAAATATTTGGAGAGGAAGCAGAAGCGCTTAGATGCAATAAGCAGCTCCATCCAAGATGTGAAGGTATGTACAGCAGTCTCCTTCTTAAGAAAAGCTTTAGAGTAGTCCTCTTTTCCAATCAAAAACCACAAATGCAAAAACTTTCAGGTTATGTCGAAAACCTCTTACAAAATACTTAAACAGTACAGTCATGTTTCCAAACGATTGATTGTTAAATTCCTTTCTATAAACATGCAGTATTAAACATTTAATCTGTTTAGGAAAAAAAACTACGGGAGAGATTTTATGGCAAATACAAAAATCCTCTATTCTCATACCACGCTTTCCCCTCAGCCACATTCTTTCCCATCCTTTGATAGAAGGGTTAAAGAAAAGTCTTGTCCTTCACATTCGAACGATGCCGCTAAGTAATTAACCTTCCCGATGTGTGCTGTAAATGTATGACGCACAGTGAGTGTTGGCTGTCATTGAGAAATCCAACTGCGATTTGTTAACGTTTTAAATGCCATTGTCAATTCTGGCAGTGGCATTTAAATGTTTCGATTAGGATGAGTATGTCCCGAATGGCTCCCCCATGTTGAGGTCGTGGGGTGTCTTCTTGGTGAATATGCCATGAATGATTGACCATTAAGATGTGTCTGTGGCATGTCCTAATAGAATGCTGGTCAAATTTCAGTATAATGCAACATTAAACTATTGCATTATACTGTATATGTGATAAAACTTTTGTAAGTCCCTTATGGGATCTAAAAAAAATAAAATAAAGATATTTAAGGCCGTTTTCACACAGCCGAGAAAATTGCGCAAGATCTTTGCTTCGCGAGATGCATGAATATGAGCCCCATTCTTTTGGGGTCATACTCAGGAGTAATTTTTCTCCTTCTAATCAAAGTGGAAATCTCTTCCAGTTCTTGCGACATGTATATGTGTAATACAGAGAGTATCTCAATGTTTTAGTGGGATTTTTGCATTTAACAATACTTTAACCATTTCAGTCCATAGCAGGCACATCACTGTACATTTTATAGTGGCTGTGCTTGGTATAGCAGTTTGATCCTATTCATGTGCATGGGACAGAGCAACTTATGACATAGGCCTCTTCAATCAGCTGATCCGCAGGGATCCTCAGCAGCGGACCCTGCAGATCAACGTTTAATGACCTGTTCTTAGGACAGGTCATCAATACTTTAGTCCAAGAAAACCCTTTTAACACAATTAGAAATCTAATGCGCCAGTATTTTTTTTCCTCTGCCATGCAGATGTTTCCCAAGAGTTCTGATCGGCTGTCACAGAAGAAAACGCCAGGCAGCAATAATAAGGTAAAATGATGAGCACAATTATGTCTAACTTTCTATATTGTGAAAAATAAGGGTATTCCTCCTATATTAAAGGGGTTTTCCCACTATAAAAGTGAGGTGATCATTGCAGCCAATAAAAGGCCAAGCATCAGTGTCCCGAACTGCTGGCAGCATCGCACCCAACATGTGAGCGCTGATGCCAAAAGTTTTGACGGTATGCTGCAGCCTCTAATTGGCTGTAGCAGTCTCCTGATTTCCGCCGGATATAGACGCCATTGCCACTCGACTGTTTCTCAGAGGGCTAAAGACAGGTGGGTGTTCTTGTTGTTCTCTTTAATGCCATGCCCAGGTGTTAATTTTTTTATTTTTTTTTTCACATTGGAAAAACCCATTTTTAATGTAAGAAGTAGTTGATATACCATCTTGTAGAAGACTGAGAAAGGGTTACCAAATTCTAAGCTTTTGTTGCTATGTGATGCTGAGTATAAAGTCAAAATTGTTTGTTGCCTGTGCATATAGGTCACAGCAGTTACAGGGCGTTTTCAGGCAAAATACTATTAATGACCTGTTCTCAGGATAGATCATCAATACTTGATGATCTGCAAACCCCAGTCCATCAACTATTGATTAACTATCCTGAGGATAGTTCACCAATAGTACTTTGTCTAGAAAAACCCTTTTAATGTTTGATTTGTTAATTGTATTGACAATGTGATTTATATTCCCTATACTCACACTTTTACTCCTTTTAATGCTCATGTGGGCACTATAGTTCACATATGAGAATTGTGGCACAGCTTTGAAATAAGGGCTGGTACAGGAAAAGGACAGCGTGTACATATAACCCTACCTTGCATATTGGTGAGTTGTGCAAACGAGGGATATTCATATTATTTATTTTATTTTTTTAAAGATGTTTTTACATTTTTGCCAAATAAGTGAGAGCACTGTGAAGTATGACGGCTTCAGGCTGGGACCTAATTGTTTTTTGTTTTTTTTATTAACCCATTTAAAAAAACCCTGATTATTATTGGGCAACCCTCCAATGTACAGTAAAAAAAAGTCCTTTACATGCAGACTGTTTAGTTAATATAACTGGGGCCCTCTTATTCAAGATTGCGGCTGCGGTTCGTCCCATTATCAGTCCTTTCCATGTATGTAAAATCACTGGCAGATTCTGACAACCCTATGCACAGGGGCTGGGTCTCAAACGAACAAAGCATGCTGTGTACAGGATAGTTTGAGAATCCGGTAGGCATTTTACATACTTGCAGAGGACTTGGGAATAGGATGAACCGCAGCAGCAATATTGAAAAGGAGGGCCCAGGTATGTTTACTAAAAATCCTGTATGTATTATTACATTTTTATTACAAACCAGATGGTTGCATTAATAAGCATTCCGACTGCACATTTGCCATAATCTATCCAGCTTCCCATCTGTCTACATAGGATTATTGTATAAATTCATCAATGTACATCATGTAACGACACCCTAGACTAGATGATTATTGCACGCACATGTCAAAGTCTACTTGGTCTAGAATCCTTTCCTTTTTCCCTTTTCAGCATGGAAACGTGTCTATTAATTCAGAAAGTAAAAACCTGTTTACGTCAGCTTCTCAACCATCTGAATGTTATTGCCTTTTTCATTTTAGAAATCCTCGCAGAATAGATTCTCTCTACTAAGTCCAACACCACAGACTGGTTACCTATTTTCAACAAAAACTCCAACAAACCGCAGATCTGCAGGGAAAAGGAGTATTCTGGTTGACAGATCTGGTGCTAAACCAGCTACATTTTCATCAACCTCTAAAATGAATGTGAGGTAAAGGAAACCTTCATAGCTTGAAGCTTTTGATGTGGGTCTATACATCTGAATGTGTTGTATTTTGTTTCTCTACTTTTAATCATAAATGAATAGTCAGGGGTGGCACAGGAATTTGGCGCACGCAAGACTCTTTGTGGCATGCACCGCCACATCCGAGGCCATACACAAGACATAGCTTATAGATGCTTTCCCTGCAGCTCTAATCTGAAGATGTACATCCCAGCCGATAATGCCCATGCTGTTGGGGTGTACATCTACAGTCTTACTGTATTGGCAGCTTACTCTTTATAACTCCTCTAAAGATTCTCCTGAGTTAGGTTTTATAGGCAGCTAAACATTCAGGTATTTTACAAGAATCAAATCCCTTCCTTTAGCACTGGGTACTAAACGCAGGAAGTGTCCTTCCTGCACTTAAGCTACTGCCATGGAACACAGAGATTGTGGGGACACCACAGGCCTTCAACTGTCACATGGGTGTAAGGAGGATATTGCAGAAGACATGATCTTTGTCTTCCCAGTATTACTGCATATGCAGATCACTGCTAATTGTAATCTAATGGTCAGGGCAATAGGAAAGTATTAAAACCCTGTACACTACAGCTGCATACTTACTAATCCCATCTGAGGTGTTCTAGGAAGTGTCAGAGAATTATATTGTGCAGTATAAAGTGTTTTGATTAGCCCCTTAATAATCAGCGGGGGTTTTTTTTTGTTTTTTTTCCAATATCCCTGCCTTCCGAGCGCCATAACTTGTATTTTTCCATGACGTAGCCACATAAGGGCTCAATTTTAGTGTAACAAGTTGTTTGTTTTAATCGTAGCATTTAACGTGCCGTATAATGTAGTTAGAAACTTTAAAAAAAATTAAGTGGAGTGAAATGGGGGAAACAATGCAATTGTGCCATTCTTGGAGAGGTTTAGTTTTTATGATCTGGTAGAAATGACATGTTAACTTTATTCTGTGGGTCAGTAAATCTTTATCGTTTTTATGTTGTACCAATTTAAAAAAAATTCACATAAATTGCTTTTTGTAGCCATATTCTGAGCCCCATAATATTTATTTCTCCTTCGTTTTATTGGGGAATGAGGGAACAAAGTTAGCTCCTCCTATGCATACTATTCCTAGTCTACAGGCACTAAGCTAATCAGTTTTAGCTCTGTGTCAGTAGTAGGCATTTTCTCCAAATCCGTTTTTCCTCAGTGTTTAGCTTAGTTAGAGGACTCTTTGTCTTATCTACTGCACGATAAGGCAACGGTATTGAAAAAGTCATACTGTCTCCCCTTGCTCGCCAATTGCCAGACCAAAGATGCCTAGCTGCAGTGCACATAGATGGTCCACGCCACTTTGCCCCTGCCTGCCAGCCTACCAGAGTTTTGCACATCACAGATAAGGCTGAAAGCCACACGTGCAAGAGAAGGTCCTATCTGGGCTTTAGGACAGGTTTGTTCTCTCCTGTCCTGGCCCAGGTTCTCCCTGTCCTTTTCCCTCACAGGGTGGCTTTTACAGGTCCTTGCTCAGCCCAGGGGTTCCTTCTTCCTCTTTTCTTCTTCCTGGTTTGTGGTTGCTTACAGTAGTATTCCCCTTTATCTTAGCAGCGCATGGCCTATGCCTGTGGCCTCTTCTTGCCGTGGCTTTTCCCCCTATCTGGGGGGGCCGCTAGGTAAGCCCCCGGCTTTGCAGCCTACATCTAGCATTTAGGCCAGGCACTTTCTCAGCCTCCTGCCTTGGTGATTTCTTCCGGCACCTAGTCCTGGTGACCTTCCTGCAGCTCCGTGCAGCTTGCCTCCAGGCCTTCATTGCTGTGGTTTTCTTTCTGCTGTGTGTTCCTGGCCTAGGTGTCCACCAGATCAGTTACCAGCTTTGCGGCCTTCCTCTGGATGCCAGTCCTGGAGCCTTTTTTCCTAGCTCCTTGTGGCCTCCCTCAGGGATATCTTGGCTGCTGCTGTTGCTCTTCCACCATGTGAGCTAATGGCCAAGGGCACGCTAGGCAAATCCCTGGCTCTGCAGCCTACATTCAGGGCTTGGTCCGGATGCTGTCTCAATCCCAACTCATGGCCTTCCTCTTCAGCTGCATTCTCAAGGCCTAGTGGCGCTATCTGCCACATGTGTCCCCCAGCTAGGGGACCCGCCAGGCGAGTCCCCAGCCTTTTATTTTTTTTTTCCTTCAATCACTTACCTTCAGACGCTGGGTGAAATTTAGGCCATAGCTTGCGACCTTTTGCTATCCTTGTGCTGTTTCTACATCCCCACTTCATAAACAAAGCTGTTTTTAATTTCAGCTCTACTGAGCCACATTTTGTCCTCCCTAGATGACATTGGGAACAATAAAAATATATATATATAATGTATATGTGTATTAATCGAGTGGCACGTCCTAGGCAATGCCTGTAGTCTGGCATGGGAACCCGTCCAGGGCCTTGCCCTCTGTCATAATAATAATAATAATAATCTTTATTTGTATAGCGCCAACTTATTCCGCAGCGCTGTCTTCCCCTCTCACCTGTGTGGTGTATGTCCAGTTCACATTGAGTTTATTCCCAGCATGTTTTCCTACCGCCGGCCACGCAATCTAAAGCAATGCAGTACCTTGAAGGTGAGCGAAATGTCATTCCATACAGGGGCTCAGGCTTTATTACATCCAGTCTCCTGCTTTCAAGAGTACGATGATGGTTTGCTGACCTCCAGAGAGACAGCCCCACCCAACCCCAATATTCAAACCTGTTGAGGTGTCCATCAAAACTTCTCAGCCATTATTGTGACTATGGGCACCTCTTTTTATTTCTCTCCCAGCCTTAGCTATCCATTCACTTACCTGAGTGAGTCCGAGCAGTCAGGAGAGTGCTGAGTGGCGGTCCCAGAGTGTACCATACCTTCCCACTTGCCATTGCTTCCTGTTCTCCTGGCTAAATGTTTCACACAGGGAGCTGGTGGAAAAGCTTTCCCTCTATTTATTCCATGCAGTTGCAGGTCTTTAAAGACTAACAAATACTTCTGGCTTGTGGCCCACCTACCAGTGTCAGTCAGAACAGCCACGTAATAAAGGTTATATCGTAGAGAATGTAAGGGTCCTAGGAGCCACAGGGACCTGAACATTCCTCAGGCTCCCTCACTGACCACCTTCCCCTATCTCTCCATATGATTCTACCTTCTCCAATGAGGTATTTTTCTCTCTCTGGTTCTGTTTACATCTGAATGACAGGAGCCACAACAGATGGCCTTCTCCTAATCGCTCGGAGATGCTCTCTAAATCATGGCCTCAGAACGTGGATCCTTATTGAAAGTATTTTTTCCTGATATGCTATGGCTAGCTTTCCAAGGTGTCTGGAGCGCTATCCAGGGAGGAAAAGCACCCTAGACATCAAGGCCTAGGACATCGGCTACAATTTCCCTTACCATTTGAGTAGGTGACATTAGCGTTACGTTATGCTGTTGTGTTAACCCTTGACTCGGGTTGATGGGAGCAAAGGTTGGTCTTGTACTTCAGTCAATCATGCACAACGGCCTTCCGCAAACCTAGGCACAAGCCTGTTGAGTCTTTCACCACACCTACTTTTCAGGTGGCTAATTTCTGTTCTCCATTTCCTTTTTATTTTTTTTTGAGTGTTTGCTGTATTTTAGTGGTCACCTGCCGTATATGGAGCAGGTTCGGTTCCTGAGCTGGGTCCATACTAACACCACACAATTGTTAATTAATGATGGATTGTGCAAAAGGGTTGAAGTCCTATTATGAAACTAGGAAATAAGAATATTTGACATAGGACTGGGCAATTAATCGAATTAATTCAATTTAATTGTCATTTTTCTGAGCCATGAGTCTGACTTTCATCACAATCTTAAAATTAATTTTGGCCTCGCCACACTGGGCAGGAGTAATATTGGGTCCAGGGAAAGTGGGGGTGGTGGGCAGTTTACCAGTCTACTGGACGCTGATGGGTCGGAATGAGTGCAGGAATTGAGCATGGTGCTGAGAATTGTCCAAGTCTACTGGCTCTTTAGTGTTCCTTATGGAACAGCACTGCAGAGGAAAAGCTCATGTGACTAAGTATGGAAGAAGGTACATGGGGGGGGGGGGGCTGTGATGACTAAAGAGGAGGAAAGACCGCATATGGGGGATGGCAGTGTTTAGTGGCTGTGATTGGGATAGGGGAGGGTAGAATCCCTTCCATCATGTGTATGTAACTAAAGGTTGTACTCTATTCTTTTACATGAGGAAATCACATGCACAGCAATGCCTTGATAAGTACAGATTATCAGAATTGTCACGTTCAATTCCGATGATCAGTATATATTAAATTGCTGTACTTGTAATTCCCCTATGTGTTTAAAAAAAAAAAATTGAAATTGAAAATCGAGGAGAGACTGAAACAAAAACAAAAAAAAAAACGAGATTTTAATTTTAGCCTGCATACAAAACTCGGGTTGTTGATTTGTTAGATCTGAAAATAGTTGTTACAATGACTTCTTCCTCTTCATTTAGGTTTTCTGGAGCAACCAAAGACAATGAACACAAGTACTCTCTGGTGAAGACTCCTGCCAGGAAATCTTCTAATTTTATGCCCAGTATAAGCAACAGCGAACCAAGGAAAAGTTTACCATCGAGTAGCATAAAAGCCACACAGCGTATTCAAGAAACAAACATTCCCACAGGTATGTGCCACTATTATTGGTTTGTTTGTTTTTTCAAACATGAAATGTCCCATTTGTCAATTTTATGCTGAGAGTTTCACTGCTGATTTCACCGCTTCAAAAGAGATGGTTAAATTCATGGGAAATCCAAATGTAACACGTGTGGATTTGGCTGTGTGCACACGTGGATTTGGCTGTGTGCACGTATGCTCTGGTATCCATTGGGGGCTTTTTACTGAGTATACTTTTACACTGAGGTCTCAAAAGTATAAAACTAAATGCACACAAAATAAATACCAACAGCAAAACAATTTCAGTCCCTTTCTGACTAATTCATTTACTTTTCCTCTTGACGTTCCTCATGTTTTTCCTTTCTATGCAGCTACTACACCTTTCAAATTTACTGCTGAAAATATGGCAACTCCAAGTACTAACCAAAAAATGAAATTCGACCTCAAGGCAAGCTTGTCCCGTCCACTTGGGTATCAGCCACACAAAGGTGAGTGTATTATAATTGCTTATGCATCCATAACTTCCAAAACGGCTGTCAAGTGGTTGATGTTTTTTTTTTTTTTACATTTTATTGGCACTGTGTATAGCTTTTGACTATTTGAGCAAGCAGGATGATAATGCTCCTCTTCAGTGGCGGGCAGTTACCCCATCAAGACAAGCAAGTGCGCCCATATGATCAAAAACAGGGCAATGACTGCAATATGCAGCACAACCACACACTAACTGCAGAGATTAAATCAATACTGATCATGGCATTTAAAGGCAGAAACTGGAGGGGGGGGGGGGGGGAATCCAATATGACCAGACATTCCTCAGTCCATTGAAGGACCCAGAACTGTCTTGCCATATTTCCTGTTGTCAGGGCATACTATTCGTACGCAGTCAAATGTGTTGGCATATCGATATATTGCAGTATATTTTAGTTACATTTCGACTTTTAAAAACCACTCCTGCATCTTTTCACAATTGATAGACTTGAGTTAAATATGCACATATTTGGTATCATCATGACATAACCTGTGCAATTAAATTATAGCGTCCTTTATGATTGGTGTACGCTACTATTAAAAGAACTGCTGCAGGCAAAAAAAACTATATAAATATGTACTAAAAATTTGGTAACTACTTAAAGTACTCGGCTAATTCAAAAGTGACAGGAAGAATAACCATATTATCGAATTTTCAAAAATTTGTCCTGCAACAGAACTGAAAATTGACGCTATCCCTGAAGGTGCACCATAATTGCTACACTTTGAGTGCTACTCTATTGAATTTCTAGTGTAAAGCTAATTTTAAACTTTGAATTTAAGTTTTCTTTTATGTGGATCTGTGCCCATGCTATGTTTTGCCTTGTTTAAAGGAGTATTTCAGGACTTGTAGTATTTTCGCTATTGATGACCAACAATCAGATGATTCCCGGGACCACTATCACTGCGGTCAGCGCAGAAAGCAGCAGCCTGGGTTGGTATTACAGGCACAGCTTCCACTGAATTCAACAGTAGCTGTGCTGTAGTACCAACTCAGGCCACTGCGCTGTGGTCAGTGCTGACCTCTGTGATGGCAGCCCTGGAAATCAGCTGATCGCTGAGGTGGCTGGTCCATACGATCATCTATTGATGACCTGTCGGTCCTAAATAGAAACAGTTTACAAAATAAAACCATCCCGGAATACCAGACAACAATCCTGATCTTCAAAAGTCTTTGTTTCCATTGAGACGCCATGTCAAATCATTTGCATTTGGCTGCATTTACACTAATCCCACTATGTATAGTCATCGTAGTGGCTTCAAATAATTTACACAGTATGTGTTCAGCTTTCTTCTGCCAAAACACACAATGCAATCTAACGAAATGTATCCACT
The DNA here is from genome assembly GCF_035609145.1 of Eleutherodactylus coqui. Lineage (NCBI taxonomy): Eukaryota > Metazoa > Chordata > Amphibia > Anura > Eleutherodactylidae > Eleutherodactylus > Eleutherodactylus coqui. The sequence continues at coordinate 193,418,786 of NC_089842.1, forward strand.
TGATAGTTTGCCCATTAATTTTAAAGGGATCGTTCTGGACTTTTACTATTGATGACTTCTTCTCAGGATTTGCCAGGGCCGTGGTCAGTGCGTACAGTCCTATAAGCAGATAGCGCTGCAAATATTGCACCGGTCTGAATTGAATTCAGTGAACTTTGTGCCTGCAGTACCAAAGCCGGCTGCAATGTGACAATGCTGCCCCCACTGACAGCAGGCCTGGCAGTATTCCCAGCGGCAGACCCCTGAGGATCGGCTGTTGACTTATCCTGCTGATGGATCATCAATAGTAGAAATCCCAGACAGGAAATTGTGTCTCCTCATTTGCAAAATACTGTAAAGAAAATTTCTCGTCTGTTATCATTGGGGGACACAGCAAAGACCTTGGGTATAGCTTCTGCCACTAGGAGGCGACACTAAGCACAAAAGTGTTAACTCCTCCCACTAGCTATACCCCTCCTGCAAGCAGCATGCTAGCCCAGTTTTTTGCTTAGTGTCTAGGAGGCAGGACTGTCTCTCCTGCTGAGACTATTTTTTCTTTCTTTTGCATTTTTTCCATTTTTTTCCCGGAAGGCCAGGGCATAACGGGGAGGCAGGACTCTCCCCGTTAACCCACCGAGGGCGGCGAACAGAGGTGATATGTAACCCTCTGTTGTCTGCCGGGCCCCCTCTGAAGAAAAGGAGGCACACTCGGCCACCAAACTGAGTGTGACCCGCCAGCCATAGAGCCCCCCTTATTTATGGTCCGGCATCCACTGCCCCACCAAAGGCAGGCGATGATGGGGAGAAGCTCTGCTGGAGCCCGGGAGCCACCCTACATCACGAAGGGAGGTAAGTATGTGGGTTTATTTTGTTATTGCACCCGATGTGCGTTGCGCTGCTTGCTATGCCGCCTGCTGCGCTACTTTGTTCCCCGTTGCGCTGCTTGCTATGTCGCCGGCTGCGCTACTTTGTTCCCCGTTGCGCTGCTTGCTATGTCGCCGGCTGCGCTACTTTGTTCCCCGTTGCGCTGCTAGTTATGCCGCCTGCTGCGCTGTTACAGGGCGGCTGCGGCTTATGCCCCGCAGCGCCGATGTTTAGCTGCGCCCGCGGCTGTTTGGGGGGCGCCCGCGGCTTAGCTGCCGCGGCGGTAGGGTGGGCCGCCCTTTTAAACTTGGCGCAGCGTGACCGCGACTGATGTGCTGTCGGCGGCCGCCCGCTTCCAGGGCGGCTGCGGCTTAGGCACTACCTACCGGCCGCGGCCATTTTGTTGGGTCCGCGGCGGCTGTGTTGGGCAGCCCGGCTGATGTGCCACTGGGCCGCCCGTACTGTCTGCTGTGCTGCCGGCCGCCCACGTCTACTTGTTGGGCGGCCGTAGCTGATAGGACAGCTGGTGGATATCGGCTGATGGCGGCCCCCCGCGGCTGATGTGCCACCGGCCGCCGCGAGGTCTCCCCCCGCGGTTGCTGGAGCGGCCGGTGTGCTGCTGGCCGCCCGCGGCTGATGTGACGCCGGTCGCCTGTGGGTGACGGCCGCGGTTGATGCGCGGCTGTTGGCGGCCCCCCACGGCTGATGTGCCTCCGGCCGCCCGCGCCTGTTGATGACGGCTGCTGCTTGCGCTGCCGGCCGCCCGCCCGCGGCTGGCTTTGCCGCGGTCCCGGCGCGTGCCGGCTGCTCGTTTCGTGCAGGGGCTCCTCGCACCGTCGGCCGGGCATGCAGACGCCAACGGACGTTTGAATTTTCCCGCCAACGGACGTTTGAATTTTCCAGCCAAGCGGGCGTTTGAATTTTCCAGCCAAGCGGGCGTTTGAATTTTCCAGCCAAGCGGGCGTTTGAATTTTCCCGCCAAGCGGGCGTTTGAATTTTCCCGCCAAGCGGGCGTTTGAATTTTCCCGCCAAGCGGGCGTTTGAATTTTCCCGCCAAGCGGGCGTTTGAATTTTCCCGCCAAGCGGGCGTTTGATTTTTTTTTTTTTCCCTCGCCAAGCGGGCGTATGTATTTTTTCCCCGCCAAGCGGGCGTATGTATTTTTTCCCCGCCAAGCGGGCGTATGTATTTTTTCCCCGCCAAGCGGGCGTATGTATTTTTTCCCCGCCAAGCGGGCGTATGTATTTTTTCCCCGCCAAGCGGGCGTATGTATTTTTTCCCCGCCAAGCGGGCGTATGTATTTTTTCCCCGCCAAGCGGGCGTATGTATTTTTTCCCCGCCAAGCGGGCGTATGTATTTTTCCCCGCCTAGCGGGCGACTACCCTGTGGAGCCCCGCGTCCCTCTTTCTGTAGCGCCGCACAGCCGGTTTGCCGGCCCCACTCTCCGTGTCGGCGCAGGGACATTTTAGAATCACCTCCAAGCGGCCACGCTCTCGGCGCCACGCGCAGCAGAACAGGCCACGCGATTTTTAGAGGTTGTGCACCAGCATCGCCCCCACAGCAGCGTTGGTCACATGTTGCCGCCGGTCAGGACAGCTGGTGGATAACCGTATCGCACGGCCACCATTGCCTTGCTGCTGAACAGATTGCGTAGCTCGCGACGTTCGGGCGTTCGATTGCCATAGGCTGGCGTATAATGCTACTGTGCGACCCGCTTTGCCCGCAGGCAGCAGCTGACCACTCCTTACGCAATCCTCTCTGTGAAACTGAGGTCGCTGGGACCCCTTCCGTACTACACACAGACTATCGGTGGCTCCCTGGTCGCTGATAGCGCCCCTATTACCCCTTCCATACAGAAGGAATACCGCACAGCTACCCATATCTACTCCGGACCGGGTTGAGCGTTGCCTGACGGAAGCTCCCCCATTGCCCCCCTGCAGTTCCCTGCAGCCAGCAGTACCGCGGTGTCTAAGTCCAGATGACACGCGGACAGGGCGGCCAGAGCCACATGCCAGGTGCGCTCTCGCTACAGCTCTATATAGACTGACAACAGTGTGCGAACTCTTGTCAGCATTACTCGGGGCTCGCTGACTGGATTCATCATTCCCCATGTCGGCTCCGCACCGGGTTGAGCCTTACATGTCGGCAGCTCCCTTGTGGTTCCCCCCGCGGTCACATGTACCATAGTGTCCGCGTCCAGGAGGAAATGCTGGCGGGGCGGCCAGTGCCACACACCAAGTGCGCCCGCGCTGTAGTTCGAGATTAAGCAGAGAGAATCTCCTCTTACAGATAACAGTATGCGATCTCTTGCCAGTACTCGCACAGGGAGTCTCTGGACTCATTTTTCCTCATGTCTGTGCCGAATCCGGTTGAACTCCTCTACAGACAATCGCATCACAGTGTCCGTGTCCAGGAGGACACGATGACAGCGGCCGGCAAGGGTCACATACTATGTGCGCACTCGTTAAGGAACGAGACTACATCCAGCTGGAGAATATCTTGCCCTACGTACAACAGGGTTCAAGGTGCTTGTCGGCAATACCCCAGGCGGCTGAGACCGGGGGTACTTCCATGCCCGAAGCAGCGCATACACTGGTTTGAGCAGGGGTCAGCTTCGTCCCCTCAGTAGTCTCCTGCACCCTGAGTCGCAGTTCGGGACAGAGCCGCATATCAAGTGCGCTCTCTGCTGCCGTACTGGTCTACAAGCTGATTAGCAGCGGTACCCCGGCCTTGATGTTAGGCCTGACCGGGTTGCCCTGGCTTTACAGCTAGCCCCCCGCTTTTTCCTGCAGGCAACCAGACCGCTATGCCCGATGCCGGGATAGCACGCGGACAGGGTCCGGCTAGTACCACATCAGTATGGGGTCTCGCTATTGTACGAGAGTTGCACAACATGTCTTGGGCCTTGTGTGGAGCAAGGTGTTAAGGCAGCAGTATGCAGGCCAAAACTCTTAAGGAAGTCAAACAGCCGTTGGGCTTCCTTCGGTCTGGCTAAGTCTTGTGGTACCCTTCTGAGGAATATACTATTCTCAGGAATTCTGTGAACACGTCGTATTCACCTCCACCCCACAGAAGCTTACGCTCCAGATGTTTTTCATAACGGCTAGCCTCCCTGGAGGGACCACCTGCAGCTTCCTACAGGCAACTTAGGGCGATCTACGATGACAGAAGAGCTGCATACTTTTTAGGCCCCCACCACAGACAGAAGTGACGCGGGACGCCCCTCCGGCGGCACTTTATAATGCCGAGTTCGTTTCTTTCGGGCGTTCTCTGAACCACAAGGCATGTGTACTCTCTAGGAATCATGGACTGCTAGTTCTACAGCCGTGTCAGTAGGACGTGGCTAGCTCTCTGCAGGAGACGGCTCCTGCGGACCCTGGTGGGGTGCAGAACAGGCCACGTTCCTCCCATTGGGGATGGGGAGACTAACCGTAGGAGTGCTCGGTGTTCTAAACGGTCGCTAGTGTCGGTTCAAGTGTAGAGCGCTGATCCTCAGCAAACTAGGCCCGCCTAGTCGCTTGCGAGACTGATTGCGCATAGGAAGCTAAAACGTCCAATGGGGATTAAGGCCTCCTTCCCACGAACGGATTTCCGCCGCGTAATTCGCGGCGAAAATCCGCTGCGTTGCCCGCAGCTATTAGGTTCTATTGAACCTAATAGCACAATGCTCACGATGCGTAATTCCAGCGCGGAATTACGCACCGCGATTTCTCCCGTCCTCACCCGCAGCATGCTCTATTTTCTGTGGGTGAGGACGGGCTGTACGCACTGACGGCTTCCATTGCAGTCAATGGAAGCCGTCCGTTCACGCTATCTCCCGCTGTAACCAGCGGGAGATAGCGTGAAAAAACGCTTTCCCGCCCACCGCCGCGTGTCATCTGACGCCAAATGACGCGGCCGGCCGCGTCACGTGACACGCTCGGTGACGCGGCGGTGGTGGGCGGTGACGCGGCGGTGGTGGGCGGGGAAGCGATTTCACGCTATCTCCCGCAGGTAAGTATAGGGGCTCTGGGGGGCGCCGTGACGGGCTTCACTGCGTAATATTACGCGGCGGACCCCGTCACGCTCGTGGGAAGGAGGCCTAAGGCGGACAGATCCAGCGACTCGCTGCAACTCTCCTGCATTGTTCTCCCTGCATTATGACTTGCAGGACAGCGTAAGACAGTCCATACTTGTACTGTCTGCAATTTTAGGGTTCCTCCATCCCTACTGTGGAGGTTTCCTCAAAGGGATCAGTGAGTCTCGGACCAGTGTACCTTTGCTGCCTTGTGCGGTCAATTTTTCTGTACTCAGTGGAGTCACACGGTTACATTGCATCCCAGCACGGGGCCAGCCCTAGTTGCTCACGAATGGGCAGAAGTCCTCGCTAGCCCATGGGGCCATGCAGAGGCGGACGCCGTGGGCATTGTTGCAGAATCATGGAACCAAACTTTTTTCTCTCACGACCCCTTTTTCAAGTTACAGCTAATCAGACAGCCGACGCCATGGACGGAGGCTTTCAGCATATACAGCATCAAGGTCATACGGCAGGCCGTCCAACCGTGGTCAACACAGGAGTCCAGCATAAGACGGTTGCATATCTCAACAGGTCGTTCCTCCACTGGCGTCTGGAGTCGAATGTCCCTTCATCACGGAGGGACGGTGTAGGTGAGATTGAATACCTGGAGGTATACGGGACCTGACTTACAACTAAGTCGCCTGGTAGAAGGTCCACAACCCTGATGTTTCGGCGCCTATGGCTCCACAGTTTCATCTTCGGATGCCTATTGGGTACGGATGGTACAGGAAACGGTCGTTATCTACCCGCTGTATGGCCTACTGCCGGTATCAGGATCCACTTCGGTGAGGTATCGGTGGGCACCTTCTCGGTAGTTACAGGGAACGCTCCAGGGCAGGTTTCTCGGTTGACTACGCCGGAGTTCCTCGTGCAGGTAGCATGCTTCAGTCACGCTGGCGCGCTGCCGGTAATTCCGGCAACTCCGACTGGATCCCTGCTTTTCCAGAGTGGACTCCTTACAATGACTCTGCCTTGCAGAAATTCAGCAAGGTCATATTCTCAGGCCGTATTATTCGGAAGGCGTGTGCCTCGTCCGAAGCTCCTTGTCTGGGTTTTGTTTTTTTCTTCCCTCAGAGGGTGGATGGGGCTGTTATTTAGGCCCTTTAGGCTCTGTCTGAGCATGCGGGATACCTAGCCATCCATTAACGCTGGTCGCAGTTGAAGGACAGATTGCGTCCTTACACATGCGACGCCTTATATTTTCCCGCCCCCTTGGGTACTGCTCTAGAACGTCCCAAGGTCTTTGCTGTGTCCCCCAATGATAACAGACGAGAAAACAAGATTTTGTAAGAACTTACCGTAAAATCTCTTCTCGTCTTGTTCATTGGGGGACACAGCACCCACCCAGTCTGGTATCGGAACTGTGACGTATACTCCCTAGGGGAGGGTCCGCGGTACAGTCGCACACGGTGTTGGAATGAGTTACAGTTCGTGAGTATGGTTATTTATTATCTATTATTGTCATATCCTACTGGCTGCTCCTACTGCTTGCACACAAACTGAGCTAGCATGCTGCTTGCAGGAGGGGTATAGCTAGTGGGAGGAGTTAACACTTTTGTGCTTAGTGTCGCCTCCTAGTGGCAGAAGCTATACCCAAGGTCTTTGCTGTGTCCCCCAATGAACAAGACGAGAAAGAGATTTTACGGTAAGTTCTTACAAAATCTTGTTTTTGAAATGCCATGTGCCAAATCTTAGTATTGTTTAAAGAGACTGTTTCACCCTCAGGCAAATGCCTACCCTCAGATCATCGGGGCCTGATGGATTGTGAAATAACTCTTTACAATACTATTCTCAATTGAAGGACATTTCGAAAATTAATCACACGACTACAGCATAGGTGATAAGCATTTGATCCCAGAGACCCTGACAATGTGCTAAAAGAGGGGTCCACAGTGCACCTATTCCTCTGCAGGCACACCTGTAAGGAGACGTTCTAATGGAGTGTTGATGAAGGGCTACCAATTTCTAATTAGCCTATGCACTGCGATGATCATGTGAGCAGCACTGGCCAATCACAGAGCAGGTATAGTGCATTGGTAGTCCAAGACTGAGTTATCAGCTGGTCAAAAGGTGGCAACAGGGTCAGGAGAAGATCGAGTGCAGGTAATATAACCACTCCGGTCCTGGGACACAATTTTGGGTTGCTTTAAGATTTAATACTTGTGAGACGAGACTACTGACCTATTTCCAAATGAATGGTATTCATTATTTTTAAGCAACAGAGGCTGGGCTTATACAGCAATTCCAGAAAAATGTGATCCACTTCTACAAATTAGATATAATTATAATAAAGATTTCAATTTTTTTTTGTTACTGTATCTAACTTCTTTTTATCTGTTTGTCTTTTTTTTTAATATATCCTATTTTAAAGGCAAACTGAAGCCTTGGGGAGATACTAAAGAAAACAGCACCACAGAACAGAGCAAGTCTTTCTTGCTGAAAAATACATACAAACAACCTCCCCTTTCAACCAGGTATTTAAAGGAAGTTATAACCTAGAGGGGGGTGGGGGTTAGTGTGCCTGATGTTCTCTACAGTGAAAGCAGTGAGGAAGGGCTCCTGTTGCAGTTATTTGCCTTACTGCTCGATGTGATAAGGAAGGAGGAAAGTGATGATCACCAGGCATGCACATAAAAGTTTGCTAGTTGTACATTTTCCCAAATAAATGGCTGCCCATGTTGGGCTCTGTTCACATCTGCAGCAGATCTCTGAGGCAAAATGATGGACAAGATAACATCACATGCTGCACTTTTTTGTCCAGTAAAATGCCAGGCACTGTTCATGTCAGTTAACTATAACTTTTGGTTTTTGGCTCCTATGATGGAGCCAAACAATGAAAGTGCCTAGTGCATGTGTGAAAAGAGCCTAAAGGTCCATTTACACGCAAAGATGATCGCTCAAAATTCGTCAGAAGCTGACCGGTTTTGAGCGATCATTTTGTATTAGGTACTAATCGGCTAATCAGCAGATTAGTAGCTAACTTGCTTCATTTGCATGTATTTAGAGAACAATGGGTGGTCTGTTCTCTAAATATATTGCTTTTGGTTTGCCTCAGCCTGCATACAATGCTATCAGCGCTCCCTGCGGAGAACACAGCAGGCTGTCCCTCTTATCAGGGCTGGCAGATTTTATGCTGAAGTGAGATGGAAAAAGAGTGCACGATGGGCACACATTTACACGCAACTGCTATCGCTCAAAAGCCATCATTTAGACGAATTTTGAGCGATATTTGTTTCATGTAAATCGGCCTTAATATATATGACAATACAAGTACCTAATAAGAGCATCCCAGTACAATAGACTGCCAGTCTTTCTCTAGCAGCCCTTTTAATCTTTTTTCATATCTATTTAAAATGCATGAAATTGTGTAGCTTTAAAATATAGAGTGCCACTTGTAAGCGATATGATTTGACATTATTTGTGCAAATCCATGTATAGCTTATTCTTTGATAGTAGGGTAGTATCCTGGATTATCCACCTTTTAGTAGGTATGTACTGTAGGTAGTTTATAAAAAGGCATCAGCTCAAAGTCCCTACATTCTTCACTATAGGGAAATCTCATCAGGGGACTGGGGCAGTGCATGAGGCAGCAACCATTGGGACATGCCCAGTATTTATAGCCGATCCAACATTAACCAGCCGCAGCATTAACTCAGCCAGAGGTGTCATTATTATGCAGTAAAAATGGCTCACATGATCTGATCTCTCTGCCATTATTAGTCGCATGGTAATTAAATCTCTGGTTAAGGCTATAGTATGACATTGGTTGTTTTAGCAGTTATTCACTCTTATATGTGAGACAATGTTCCTAAATTGACGTGCTGCTGTATCGTATAATTGATGATGTTATTGAGTTCAGATCATGTGATTGGCTATTGTTGTATTGCAGTGCTACCTCTGAGTCACTGCTGTGTACAGCAGCAGGTTGAAGTTTTAAGCATAAGCTATAAATACTGGGCCTGCTACCTCTTACGCACTGTACCAAATGCCTGATGAGGTACGTCCATTCAGTGGTAGTCCGAATTATTCATCACATGACTGTGACTACATCAAAGGTCCTTCATCCCCAGTGAGCGAGTTGCATGCTCCACCCCTGGTCACCTGACTGACATCACAGGTTCTGTACGCACAAAGCAGCTGTCCGGCTAGGCGGTCGTTAGTATTCCATAGCAACTGAGGCCACAGGGGGTGTGTAGTCTGCCTGTAATCTGCACAAGGATGCAGGACATTGAAGAAACCTGGTATATGCAGATCTTCTTCCCCCTCTTCCCGCATAGCTGGTTGCTAGCATGCTGTGTAGCAAGAAGGCACATAGGGCAAGCATGCTCTCTTCAGTTTTTGGGTGCCTCTTGGCTGTGTTGGCGTGCGCAAAGGATTGACAGACTATTTAAACTACAAGTGAAAAAGTTAATCCTCACTGTTGTGAATGTACCGGTACATGATAGAGAGCTGCACGTAGGAAATCTAGTTATCAGTTGGCACCCAGCAGTCAAGGAGGTTGAAGTGCTGGACTGCCAATATTCCTGTGAGTGTGACCGAGCAGTAGTACTCCTGACTGAAGAAATGCTAACTCTTAGGCTGGGTTCTCACAGGGCGGATTCTCTGCGAAAATCCCGCGGTTTGGCCGCAGCGAAAAACCGCGAGATTTCCGCCGGGAGAACCACTGCTGCAAAACCCACGGCGGCTTTGAAGCGGCCCGGCCGCACGCTCTTCTGCTGCGGCTGGCGCTCCCATCGGGGAGAGCGTGGCCGCAGCGGGGGAAAAAAATGGACATGCTGCGGTCGACAAATCCGCGCCGCAGCAGATTTGCCGTCCAGTGTGGATGAGATTTCTGAGAAATCTCGTCCACAGGGCTGGCTAATTCAGGGATTAGCGGCCGCGTGCGGATTTGCCGCGGCGAAGTTCCGCGCGCGTGAACCCAGCCTTAGGTTAGTGCATACAGCTAGTATGTATTTTCAATATATGGGACTTGGATGTAATGATGACTAACCCCTTTGGTTAGTTGTGAAATTTACTTTTACATTCTTTCATACATTAATTTTTCTGTGCCTTTAGCAGAGTGCAGCGGCGTAAACAGCAGGAGGAGGACCGAAAGATCAAGAGAGACAAAATATATGGATCACGGAGAAAAGTTGCCGTCCCTTAGAAAATCACATGGATAATGAAACTTTCTAGTGACTTATTCTGTACGTTGTCACTTTTTGTAAATTGAGGGTAATTTTGTGTCTTTTATGTTCTTGCTTAAATGTACTTACAAGGTTAGAGATGATAAATCTTCAATTTTCTGCTTTTTATGATAGTTAATAATTCATGAGGCAGCTAATATTAGAATGATTTAACATTTTACAGATTTACCTGCTTTTAAAGAAAGGGCTTTCTTTAGAAGAAAAAAAACTATGTTTTTAGAATAGAATTGCATCACACAGAGCAGCAGCTAAACAGGCATTCACAAGTACAGACAGCTTTATTCTAAATAAATCCATTCCATGCATAGACCATATTATAACTTACTACAACTTCATCCAACTGCCCAATAATAATTACAGGAGCCTCAGTGGCAATAACTCCATCAAAATGTTCTGTGGCCAGACAATCATTCTAAGAATGTCCCTTGAAAAAAGGAAGTTGTCTCGGATGGCAGCAATGTCGGCACAGTTACTTTCTCATAGCATAGGGTAATACATATCTGACTTGACTGAGGGTAAAGAGGCCTTTTGGTCTTTCAATGATTCTTTTGGGATATATAGCAATTTCCTTGATAAGTTGCTGCAGGATGAAGTGATTTTTGGGAGTCTGACAATTCCTAGAACGGCTTTTTACTGTTCCAAATCTCCATTTCAACATAATGGCTCCAGCATTGCAGTCTCAGCAACTTAGAAATTGGGTTATTAGTCTTTGCATACTTGATAACAGAAGGTAACGTGTAGAAATTCTTGTTCTATTTTGTTTGTTCCATAGATAAAGGTTGCAATATCCATATTTTTCTAAGGCTCTGTTTCAAGTTAATGTATACAATATGTGCAAAAGCACGCAAAGACTTTATTAAACCCTCCCAGACTTGCCTAATTTTAGCCAACACAGCTCTTGAATTTTTTTAAATTTTTTTTTTCATCTCTTCCTTTCCAAGTCTACATTGCTATGTGATAACTTCTCCATTGTAAATGTGTAGTACAGGTACGGTTATAAGGATACCACACCTATGTTATTTATTATAATGGTAACGCGCTTAATAAATTCCATTTTGCTACTAAGTCGGTTTGTTTTTTGTGAAATCTTTGTGTCTTTTCACCGTAGGTAGTTTAAGCTTTGACTTGTCTATCGCATTCACATCCAAGTCTTGAATAAGAAATTTAAATTCACAATGAAAGTCTTTTCTTTCCACGGGAATAGAAAACAATTGAATCTGTTGTTAAAAGGTTGTCTCACTTCTACCCACTTTTCTGCAGGGGCGTGGTACTGCAGGCTGAGTCCCATTCACTTTAATAAGACTTCAATGGCCTGGGTTGGTACTGCACAGTGTACAGAGCTGTCTGCTTCCTAGAAAGGGGACAATCCCTTCAGGCACCCCATAAATCACTTATAGAGGTGGTGATTTGTATAGTTCATAAGCAAACTCTTCAGTGTGTGCTTCATCTCTACATAACCCAATGAAATCAATTTCAAGTTGAAATGGTCCATCTGCTCTGTCTCCAAGTGTAAATCCAAGAGTGGTAATCTTTTAAAAAAAAACAAAAACACAAGTTACTCTGTCCGTGATGGCGAACCTATGACACACGTCTGCTGTTGGCCGTTCACCCAGTTCGTGCATACTAGCAGGGGCCGCAGCTCCCCTGCTGGTATTGACTAACCAGCGCTACCACCGGTAGCAGCACTGATCCCGGTGCACACTGATGTCAGTGTGCAGCCGGGATCCTCCTCCGTCATCTCTTACCACTTGCTTCCACGAGAGCGTCTGGGGGAGGAGGCATCCCGCAGCCCACTGACGTTAGTGTGTGCCGGAGATATCTCTGCTAGCGGCGCGGAGGAGCAGAGCTTCCAGGACGTGGATGGGGTAAGTGGGTATTGGGGGGACTCATTACTAAGATAAGTGAGGGGGAGGCTGGGAGAGGTGAAGGCCTGTGCTGTGGGTGTTTTGGGTTTACTAAATACAGTTATATATTACAATTATACATTTGTTATTTAAACTATTAGCCTGGGTTCACACAGGGCGGATTTGCTGCGGGTTTGCCTCGGATTGCCGTTGCATATCCACACTTCGGCAAAACCGCTGCATTTGCAGTGCAATGCAGCACAAATGAGTCTTGCAAAAAAGCTGTTCTCACTGGGCGGATTTTTTCCGCACAGCCGTAGTGCGGAAATGCAACTGCAGCGTGGTTTTCAAAGATGCAGCATGTTCATTCTTCTGTCTTTTCCGCAGCGTTTTTTGTCCATAGACCTCTATGGACGCAGCAAAAAGTAAAAACGCTGCGGGGAAAAAACGCTTGTGGATTTTTCCACAGGAAAATCCGCAAGCCAAAATTAACCTCTGAAGCTGCTTTGCCGCAGAAGCATTTCTTCTGCGGCAAAACCGCAACGGAAAAGCCGCAGCAAATCCGCCCTGTGTGAACCCAGCCTTAATATCGCGGATTTGTGGATTTTTTTTCTCAAAGTATCACACCCCCCCAAGTTATTCTCAGTTTTTTGGTGAATTTTGGCACACTGAGCTTAAAAGGTTGCCCATCACTGCTCTATGTTGTAGCGGCTCCCATTCTGCCAATTCAAGCACTACAGATTTGCATGGCATGCGTATTATATGCCCACCCAACAGAAGTGCCTTCAGCTATATGTGGATCCTTGGCAAAAAGGGTAACATCAAGCTGTTTTCCGACTGCTAGATATTGGCTAACAAAGGACCTTTAGCGTGTACTCGGGTGCGGACCCCAGCAATGCCCCACCTGCAGACACAATAAACCCTACTTACACACCTTATCGGGCCACAGTGGGTATTGGCCATCTTGAATTCTTCCTCTGCTTGTCATAAAAAACTTGGACAAGGGAATCTGAAATAGATTAAAAAAACAAAAGGGATAAAGCAGATCTGCCATTTAAATATGGTGTCCTAGGGAAGGGCAGTATATTATAGGGATAGATCCCTTATACTGTTAGGCTAAAGCTACCCAGTTCGTACCTAACACACTGTACAACTATTAGTCTGAGCATGCTGTAATCATAAGGGGATTGCTTTGCTTCCATCTGACAATGTGAGGGAAATACTCCCCTGAATATAGTGGACTTGTAATGGGGGCTATATTCTGTGTTGGTGCCTACTCTAAACAGGGGCCTATTAGCACAGAACTGTCCCTATAATATGCTGCCAATACAGTGACTGTCACCATCTTTTTTGCACCATAAGGTAAGCGAGTCACACTGATGTTTACTGAAAGTATCTGCAGTACTTTTGGAGTACCTTACATTTTATCATTAGTAGTACATGCGTAGAGGACTACTTAGAGTAGTCCTGGATGTTCATGGGCTGCAGGCTGGCTACATCCACCCCTTTTAGCCAATGAGTTACAGCTCTCTGCTTCTTACTGTGTATAGAGAGCGCTGCCACTCATTGGCTAGAAGGCAGGGTAGGCCTGGCCAGCCTGCAGCTTATGAATATGTAGGACTACTTCTGTGTCTGGCTACTACCAATAAAATGCAAGTTTCTTAAACTACTGCACAGATACATAAATATCCATGTGACAAACACTACATTATGATGTTCTCTGTGAGGGCTGTTTAACCCCTTGAGTGGCAGGTTTCCTACCACCCTGTCATGCCCACCAGGGCAGGTTTTTTAAAATGGTCTAATCATTGAATTTCAACTAGTTTTGCAGTTGCGTCTCAAGAGCCATAACTTTTTCATTTTTCCATTGACACGGCCATATAAGGGCTTGTTTTTTGCGGGACAAGTTGTGATTTTTTTAAACAGGGGGAGGAAAAAAAGAAATGGGGCCATGTCATTAAGGGGTTAATGTATTAACTTCCTTCTCTGGGTCATTACGACGCACATGGATACCACATGTGTGATTGTATTTTTGATTTTTTACAAAGTAAAGGGAGACAAGTGTTTTGTTTTTTTTAATTTAAAAATTTCTTATATTTTTTTGTCCCTTTAGGGGACTTCCACAGGGACCCATCAGGACCCCTGATCACATTCCAGGGGTCCGATGGTGACAGCCCTTTACATGCTGCAGTGACAACCCTTTACATGCTGCAGTCACATAGACTGCAGCATGTAAAGGGTTAACACAGCAGAGATCGGAGGTTTTCTCTGATCTCTGCTGTAAGAGCTGGTACATAGCTCTCCTCTGACAGCTAACAACCAGCTCTCCCTGCCACAGAGACCATCGGCTTGCTTCTGACAAGCCGATGGTCTCTATGGCAACCTGTAAACAAAGCAGGACATTGCCGACATGTCGGCAATATCTCCTGCTGGTTTTTCAAAGCCCTTGCTTTGTTCTCTGTGGGACTGTGCAGGCAGAGCACACTGTCACAGCTTGTGGCATTGTGCTCTGCAGCTCCCATAGTGATACATAGCCCGGAAATCTTCCGGGCTATGTCACTATGAGCAGTGGAGCTCGTCCCCGGAACTTTTCCGGGCGTGCCACTCAAGGGGTTAATGGCAAAACACATTTAGTAAAGCTAAAAAAAAATAATTATGTACATACTAATTGACACTTGATTTGAAAAAGTTAAGTGTGTCAGTCAGTCAGTCTCTTCCCATCAGAAGAATTTGTTAGGATTTCCCACCATTAGTTACGGCCTAGACATACATTCGCCACTGCCTTCTATTCTTGGTAAGCTTACTTTACTCGATCCCTCCAGGTAGGAAAGTGCAAAAACAAACTATGCTTTCTAGAGAGTTAAAAAAGAACTTATACAGACATTAACCGACTTAGCATATACCAAAAGGAGATGCACAAAAAGTAGAAGGCTACAGCAGGTCCTACTTTTACGTGAGTGCAAAACGGTCTTATAAGAACAAACCAATTGAAATCAAGCTGTCACTACAAACAACATTCAAGTAAAAAATAGATCTTTAAGAAAAACACTGGGGCACATTTATCAACCCTCTTCCCACCCACTGCTCTAAGGCTGGGTTCACACAGGGCGGCCGCTAATCTCGGGATTAGCCAGCCATGTGGACGAGATTTCTCAGAAACCTCGTCCACACGGGAAGGCCAATCCGCTGCGGTAAGTCCGGCTGAAACCGCAGCAGCCGCGGTTTCAGAAGATGCAGCATGTCTATTTACCTTTCCTTTTTTGTTTATTTTCGTCGCGGCCAAACCGCGAGCTTTCCGACGGGAATCCGCCCTGTGTGAACCCAGCCTAATAGTACGGTCTGGTACAGTGTTAGCCAGTAGAGCAAAATGTGATTGTTCTCAGAGAAACCAAATAATCTTGCAGATATAATACTTTTTTATGGCTAATAAAAATACATGATGTTACAGCGAGCCTTTGGACCTGCTCAGGCATAATGAAACAGATTTGGATGGGACATATACAAAATGTTCACACACGAAAAGGCACAGAAATCGGAAACTAATTTGTACTTAAAACAATACCAGAGAGCTGAGCAGAGAAGCAAATACATAATCAGTCCACTGGCAAGGAATGTGACAGGCCTGTGTGTTATCTCAAGTCTTTAGAACAATGATCGGGAAAGGCACCCCTTCTGGGTGTCTCTCCTCTCCCACCCCAGCCCAGGACAAATCTGGGGAGCTTAATTATGTAATTTCATCACCCCTCACCGATACGATCTGTAAGGGAAGGTAAAACTATTTTTTTTTTAATACACTCATTTTCCATGACCAGTGTTAAGGTCCATTTACACGGAACGAATGTCATCCCTGTGTGTCCTGCACAGGAGCTAGTAGTGCTGGCTCGCTCACAGAGCGGCCAGCAGGGCGGCTGCAGGAGATTTCTCTCCTACCGTGTTTCTCCGATAGTAAGACACCCCCGATTGTAAGACGTATTGGGGGTGTCAGGGGGGGGGGGTCGGCCAATGTAAGCCGTACCCCGAAAGTAAGACATACCGTAGGAAAAAAAAAAATCATTACTCACCTCCCCCGGCGTTCTGTCGCGCTCCGGCAGGATGTCGCTCGCTCCTCGTCCCCGGCGCAGCATTGCTTTCTGAATGCGGGGGCTTGAAATCCCCACCTCCAGAAAGCTAATACACACGCCGTCAGCCAGTTACAGAATGGCTGTGATTGGCTGAAGGCGCACGTGGCTTCAGCCAATCACACCCATTCAATGATGTCATTGAATAGTGTGATTGGCTGAAGCCACGTGCGCCTTCAGCTAATCACAGCCATTCAATGCTGTCATTGAATGGCTGTAACTGGCTGACGGCGTGTGTATTAGCTTTCTGGAGGCGGGGATTTCAAGCCCCGCATTCAGAAAGCAATGCTGCGCCGGGGACGAGGAGCGAGCGACATCCTGCCGGAGCGCGACAGAACGCCGGGGGAGGTGAGTAATGATTTTTTTTTTTATTATAAGACATACGCCGAAAGTAAGACATAGTCTGGCTTTTGGGGATAAAAAGAAAGTAAGACACTGTCTTACTTTCGGGGAAACACGGTAGCACTCTGCATTGACTTAACATTGCTGATCGTTCAGTACTGAACAGCGGCTATCAGTTCATCGTCCATTGTTTATGCTGCAATGGACGATGAGCTAAACGAGGATCATTTAGTGTAAATAGCGGCCGTTGAGTACTGAATGTCAATGGAGAGAGGGGCGCCGGCGAAATCTTCTGCAGCCTCCCCACTAAAAGAGCTAACGATACCAGCTCCCGTGCAGGTGCACGAGAGCTAATATGTGCAGGGACAACTGTCAGGCATCATTTGCCCGACATTCGTTCCATCTAAAAGGGCCTTTACCCGATGGATAACAGTGATCATGTGATCAGGAACCACATACAGAGGTGCCCGGTGACATCTCCTTGGACTCAGCTATCTTTGACAGCCGGGTGCAGGGGAATTTTAAATTTGCCGGGCTCTCTGGCCTTCTGCGCATGCGCGCCACATCGGTGATGCGCAGAAGCCCGAGAAAGGTTCTGATAACCGGGGGACATCACGGAGGACTGGGGTGAGTATTTTCACCTACCTTCATGGATCTGATGCATGAGGGGAGATGAAACTTTACCTTTTTTTTTTCTTTCTACTTTTCTGTGATCACCGTAATCCATTGGATAATGTCGACCACGGTCCCCAGTGACATCTCCTACTTCTCGGCTACCTTCAAGAGCCAAGAGATTTCAAATTTGCCGGGATTTCCGGCCTTCTGCACATGGTCGGAGGAGGCCAGCTTCAGGTCCTGGAGGGCCGGGGTGAGTAATCTCAGCTTCCCCCACAGATCCGATCCATGAGGGCAGCTGAATCTTTGACTTCTTGAAAAAATTTTTGCACTTTAATGCGATCGCCGCTATCCATTGGATAGTGCTGTTCGCATTGCCGGGGGGTGGGGTGGCTGCTCCATGTTGTCGGCTACCTCTGGGCACCAACAGCTTGGAGCTGTCAGGTCCACAGCCCACGTGGTTTTAATCCCCGCAGGATTTATGTTTTTACGTCCTCAGGGATTAAAGCCCATTTAGCTAAGACGTAAAAACACTATGGGTTGGTCACTAAGGGGTTAAGGGCAACATCTGGATGAAGGTTTTATCTTCTCTTTGTGTTTATTCTTCTTGTTCGCCTTCACTAGAGGTGAAAGAACAAGTGTGGCAGCTCAATTGTCAGCACTGCTGCCGTGCAGCGCTGGAGTTCTAGGTTCAAATCTGATTAAGGGCAACATCTAAATGGACTTTTTAAAAGTTCATGCAGATGTTACTCTTGATGGGATTTGAACGACCACCAACTAGTGAACCCGATTTTTACTCCCATTAACTTTCAGGGAGTCTGAATTGGCTGTCTTGATTTAGAATTGCTTTTTTGAAAATCATAGAAACCTAATATATTCCAATATTTATCACTTTATACTAATCAGAAGAGTGCATATTCAAGTCCCTACTGGGACATAGGGGAAAAACATTCACAAGTTTAGTTTTTTTTCAATACTTAAAGGGGTTGTCTCGTGAAATCAAGTGGGGTTCAGCACTTCTGTATGGCCATATTAATGCACTTTGTAATATACATCGTGCATTAATTATGAGCCATACAGAAGTTATTCACTTACCTGCTCCGTTGCTAGCATCCCCGTCGCCATGGATCCGTCTAAATTCGCTGTCTTCTGGCGTTTTTAGACGCGCTTGCGCAGTCCGGTCTTTTCCCTGGTGAATGGGGCCGCTCGTGCCAGAGAGCTGGTCCTCGTAGCTCCGCTCCATCACGTGTGCCGATTCCAGCCAATCAGGAGGCTGGAATCGGCAATGCACCGCACAGAGCCCACGGTGCACCATGGGAGAAGACCCGCGGTGCATCGTGGGTGAAGATCCTGGCGGCCATCTTGGTAAAGGAAGAAAGAAGTCGCCGCAGCGCAGGGATTCGGGTAAGTAATAAACCTTTTTTTTTTTTTTTTTTTTTTTTAACCCATCCCTTGGGTTTGTCTTGTGCCGAACGGGGGGCCTATTGAATAAAAAAAAAACGTTTCGGCATGAGACAACCCCTTTAATAATGTGCATTGGGGTGGGGGCGTGGCTTAGCTGCCAACAGGAGCAGATATACTCCATTCCACTACACTAATCTTTCCCTGCAATCCCGCCAACTCCTGATGCTGGAAGACCAGCTCCCTATACTGTCCCCTCTTACACTTGGGAAACCTTGTGACACCTGAATTTTCTCTCTTGCCGACGACACTAGTCTGTGGCCAACTGAGGCCTGGGCAGCCTCAGACTTGATTTCTGCCTGTGGCTAGCAGGAGGGGTCTCAAGGGAGACTCCTATACTCCCCGAGGCCACAGCTGCTCCATCAGTCTCCTCTGCCCTGGCGGTGAGCGGCTTCTGCCTGCCAACTCACAGTCACCCGCCCTGGAAGCAGAGAGGCAGGAGGACATTATCCCACACATGGCTGCAGAAGAGAGCAAGATGAGAGGAGGAAGAAAAGAACTGAAAAAAAAGGATTACAGCATAGTAGGAGAGTGGGAAGTAAATGAGATCAAGAGGGCAAAAGGAGACAAAAGGTGAAGAAAGGGGCTAGCCATTGCAGCCTCTTGTCCTAATCAGGAGCTGTGAAGGAAGCCAGTCCCCACCTCACATGTCTGCTAAGCGCCCTACAAAGCCCATCTGTACTACAGCTCCCATCGGACACTGTTGAGGTGTTTGTCTCTGTTATCAAACCATCAATAAACTTAACTGAAGGTCACTAATACCATTCATCACCTGACCTTAATTCGCAGGCACTGTCTCCACTGTATTTCTGGAAGAAGTAGAGGAACAGCCTATACAATAATCACTGCGCTATGCTAGTACCGTTCAATTTACTATTACAAGTTACATTGAATAAACCCAATTTAAGTTCATTATTTTATTGCACATGATCCTTCATATCAGGGTCACCCATGCCGTAGTGATTACGTAACCCTCCCCAATTTCTTGAATTCTTACCTTAACATCCTGCCAGTAAGGACCGCCGCGAGTGTATAGAAAATAATTGTATAAGTCATCCCAATTTGCAGAAAAATACATTTCAGACTGGATATTCACCATCCAAGGCCGTCCGTCTCCCCGAACCCTCAAATGCAGAGTATTAAATTTAGACCAGTCGTAAGGCAACACCCGATTGAACGAGCCCTGTAATAAACAATTTTATTGGTGAATGAATAAGCTGTACAGTACACTTCACATTTCCCTTCTGCTATTATTATCATCCTCTTTTACTACTTATGACTTGAAGTGACTAATAAACAATGGCCAGCTGCTTTCCATAAAATGCACTTCCCTGTCTGAAAGACTCACATGAACCTACAAATAACTATATGTTGCCTTCTTCCTGTCACTGCTGAAAATTCCTGACCGTTTCTCAGAAATCCCTCAGTGTGTAATGTGACCGCCTCACAGCAGGCTTGGGAAGGAGCTGAGGAGCTATTTTGCTCACATCAGTCCTCCAGCCTGCAGGGCTTTGGAAAACAATACAAGCATAGAAACCAAACAATCAGAAATTTCAATGAAAACAAATTACAAATTTCCAAAAATGCATTATATATATTAGTTCTCCCACATAAAAGGATGAAGGGCCTAAAATTTACATCATGATGGGGCGTGTCCTGGCTGATGGCGGAGTGAGTCGCATCCAGAGCGAGCTCCCGCGCCCACTACCCGGTCGACAGCTTTGAGGCACCGAGCAGCGACCAGAAAGTACCCACGGACGCAGGAGAATGCAGAGGAGGCAGCCGCGAACCTCCGGACCCGCGACGAGCAGCAAAAAAGGCGCCCTGGAGCGTTTTCTCAGCGCTCCGGCAGAAGCGCCGGAAAGATCCAAGATGGCACCCGCTTTCGCGAGAGCGCCGAAGCCTGAGACCGCAGCGGCGGCCCCTGCAGGAGACAAGCAGCAGCGGTACAGCAAGCCCTCGCCAGGGGGAAATAACAGAAGCAAGCCGCCGGGAGGCAGAGAGAAGGAGTAGGAAGGCCACAGGAGTGAATCAGAGTCAGAGGGGGAAGCTCCACCGACCACCCCCCCAGGCAGGGGACGCGTGAGTAGTGCGGGCAGCAGCCCAAGCATCCCACATAGCGCACTCTCTCCCCTAGCCCCAGCCCACATGGAGGGGTAGAACCATAATCCAAAAACATGGTCCCAAGCCCTGCAGACCCCTGAATCTCACACTACAGGCACCACTCCAAAAAAGGGGTGCGAACCCCCCCCCAGCAGCAGAGGGAGAGGAGGTGTGGAAAAAGCCGCATTATGGCAATACTCACACGGTCAGAATTGGACTGTCTTTTTCAGAGGCTGGAAGCCTCCAATAAACAAGTCATGGAACAAATGCATGCAGACATGCAGCACCTGGGCCATAGAATCTTGCAGGTTGAGGAGACACAAAAAAGCACGGCAGCCATTTTAGAAACACATAAACAAGCTATACAGGCACAAGCCGACCAGATAACAAGCATTATTATGCATATTGACGACCTGGAAAACAGGAACCGCAGGAATAACTTAAGAATACGCGGCCTGCCAGAAGAAATAGAAGGGCAACACCTAGAAGCATGGGCGCTATCATTTTTCCAGCAGTTAATAGACTACCCAGCAGAGCACCATATCGAAATCAACCTCATTCATAGAGCCCTGGGCCCCAAGCCAACGGACCCCAATAGACCGAGAGACATTATTTGCAGGATCCACTTTTTCAAAATAAAGGATATTATTCTCCGTAAAGCCAGAGAAAAGGGGGACTTGAACTACACAGGCAAACCGATCATGCTTCTGCAGGACCTGGCTAGACATACCCTACGCTTAAGAGGGGCCTTAAGACCGATCCTAACAGCCCTGAAAAACCAAGGAATCCCATATAGATGGGCTTTCCCCTTTTCTCTAACGGCCAGGAAAGACGGGAAGACGGCCACGTTCCGTTCCCTAAGGGATTACCAAACTTCCTAGGCACACTGAACCTGCCAATGATAGCGTTACCAGAGTGGCCGGAAACACCGACAGTAGTAGCGCCCACCGCCAAGGAACAGTGGCAAACCATCCCAACAAGATCACGTCGAGAGAGGCGTACACCAGCAGATGACACCACCTGACTTAAGATCTTTAGACCTCATTGAAACCACCCCCACCACGGGAGTCACAAGAAGTGGCTGCTTCCTAGTTGACTAACTTTCCACACATGCTATGGTTCAGCATTTACAGTAGCAAAGTTCTTCTCCCTTTTGTTTCATTTTGTGCCACTCTTTAAGTAGTGGCCCAGGGGGAGGAGGGGACACGATGGGGCCGCTGGTGGGGAAGAAGGAAGAACGAACAACGGACAGTTTTAACAATTTTAACGAGAACTGTTTAGTTCTCGTTAAAATGTTGTTGCAGTTAGAGATGATGTTAACATTAACATTGGTGCCTCAAGACTTAGCAAACAAGGCCCGGAGCAGAGGCCTATTGCATATTAAAAACTACCACGCTTGGGGTGGGACGCGGGAGAGTGCAGCTCACACAGCCGCCCCTTCACGGCTCACATCCTAGGTGACCAAATGCACACAGTGCACATACTGGCAAATGTTAGGCCAGTAGCTCACCTACTCTATACGTGCAGTGGCCTAATGCTGCACAGGGGCCACCTCGTGGCCCCCCTCTTTTCCCTATACCCCCATCTTTTACTTTCTCCTCTCTCTGTCGTCTCTCCTTACACTACCTCCAAACACCCATCTAACTCTCCAGACCAACTTGTAAGAAACGCCACTCAAACCGAAACTAGATGGCGGACCTAAAATTTTGTTCGTATAACACGAGGGGCCTGAATAAACCGGCCAAGAGAGGGCAAATCCTTGACCACTTGCATAAGGAAAAAACAATGATAGCCGTCCTACAGAAAACTCACTTTCAGGATACAAAAATCCCCAAATGCAAGCACCGACACTATACCACATGGTTCCACAGCCCACACCCAACTAAAAAAGCGGGCGGTACCTCAATCGCTATCCATAAAAGTCTACCTCACAAACTAATATCTTCAAAGGTGGACGAAACCGGGAGATTTGTATTCTTAAAGATACTGGTTCATAATGAAGTCTTAACTGTGGCAAATGCTTACTTTCCTAACCAGGGTCAGCAGCAGTTCGGCATCCGGATGTTGGGGGCATTGGCGAAATTCGCAGACGGATCCAATACCATCCTGGGAGGCAATTTTAATCTCAGCATAGACCCAGTACGAGATTCATCTGGGGGTAAGTCGGGGACTTCCCCAACATCCACACACAAACTCAGAACAAAAATAACAAACCTCAGACTGATAGATATGTGGAGGACACTACATCCAGGGGAGAAAAATTATAGCTACCGGTCAGGTGCACACAATAGCTATCACAGATTAGATTATCTGTACATATCGCACGGGTTACTAGACAGATCCCCCTCCTCAACAATGGGTTCATTCATATGGTCGGACCATGCTCCAGTCTGGGGTTCCCTAGGGACAGGCAGAAGGAACAGTGCGTCATTCAGTTGGCGTCTGAACAACAACCTACTGGATGACGCAGCCTGTCAACAGGAAGTACAACAAACCATAGACGAATTTAGATCTAATCATGAAACAGACCCCACTCCAACCCCTATTAAATGGGAGGCCCTCAAGTGCGTTTTACGGGGAATATTCATATCACTTGGGGCAAGACTTAAGAAAATTAGAACGGCCAAGCTCGAGGAACTAATGGCGGACCTCAATAAACTAGAGACCACTAACAAGTCACTACCGACAGATAACATTGCCTCAGAAATATCCTCTAAGCGGATGGAAATACTCCGCATACTAGACCAAGCATCTCTCTGTCAGCGAGACAAATCAAAAGGGTGGTTCTACGAATTTGGGAATAAGTGCGGAAAGGGATTAGCAAGAGTCCTGAACCCTAGGACACAGCAGTCGTACGTATTCGCAATTAACAAACCAGGAGAGGGGTTGGTTCACCATAATACCGGCATACTAGAAAGTTTCCAAACGTTGTATCAGGATCTATATAGCCTAGAAGAGACAGGGAGAACAGGGGCAGGAACTAGTAACAGAGAGGAACACATACATAGCAAAGCATACTGCTAATCAGATTCAGGATCCCGACAAACAGGCCCTTGAAGGCGACTTTACGCCACAGGAATTGAAGGAGGCAGTAAGATCACTAAAGATAGGTAAGAGCCCAGGCCCAGATGGCTTCACACCCCGCTTCTTTAAAGTATTTTACGACCAACTGGCCCCCATGATGTTAGAAGCCTTTAATGCCATCTCCAGGGACTGCCCCTTCCCGAAACAGGCCCTACAGGCAGTAATCACGGTCCTGCCCAAGCCCGGGAAAGACCCTGCCCAATGTGGAAGCTATAGGCCGATTTCGTTGTTGAACGTCGACACAAAATTATTCTCTAAGATGCTCGCGGGCCGCCTCCAGCCCCATATCCCCAACCTGATACATGGGGACCAGGTGGGATTCGTCCCCGGCAGGGAAGCTACAGATAATACAATAAGAACACTATCACTCCTGTCCAGGGCTAGGAACACAGGAGAACCATTATGCCTCTTAACGGTCGACGCAGAGAAAGCGTTTGACAGGGTGGGGTGGGGGTTCCTGGAGGTGGCCCTCGAGCAAATCGGGTTGGGCCCACGGTTCTTGGGATGGGTAATGGCACTATATGCCGGTCCCTCGGCCCGGATTAGAGTAAATGGAAGGCTATCACAACAACTACAGATTAAAAACGGCACACGTCAGGGGTGTCCACTGTCCCCTTATCTATACATCATTGTTATGGAGACCCTGGCAAGTGCCCTGCAGGCAAATGAGAGCATTAAGGGAGTACAGCTGAACAATGATGAGCAGAAAACAGCCTTATATGCCGATGATCTGTTAATCTACATAACCAATCCTAGAATTGCCCTCCCAAACATATTAAAGGAATTCCAACTATTCGGCCGACTCTCAAATTTTAAGGTGGATCTGAGCAAGTCCGAGATCCTTAATGTAAGCATCCCAGAAGATGAAACAGAGGCAATAGGGTCCGCTTTCCCATTTACATGGAATAAAGACAGCATTAAGTATCTAGGAATTACAATCACACCCGATATAGCTGACCTGTTTCGGAAAAATTATAAGCCACTACTAACTAAACTAGAGGAGGACTTGGACAAATGGCGGACGGTACCTCTCACCTGGTTCGGCAAAATAAGTACAATAAAAATGAACATACTACCTAGAATACTATACACCCTCCAAACCGTCCCGATTCAACTACCGGGAGCATATCTAAACCGAATTAGGAAGGTGATGATGCAGTTTATATGGGGGGGGGGAAGCAGACAACCTTGATGCAATTGGAGGGCACTTACTGGCCCGCGGGATCGCGGAGGGATGGGAATCCCAAACATAGCACTATACTACAAGGCCACCTTATCTCGCTGCATCCTAGAACTAACACACAAGAACCCTCAAAAGCGTTGGGTGAGAATGGAGCAGAATGCGGTACCATATAAAGGACAGGGCCTGATATGGATACCGGGATATAAGGGTTTGAGAAACCTGGGACTGTCGCCCTTTGTGGAAAATATCATGGTGACTTGGATAGGCCCAGCCACAAAAATAAAACTAATAGCGAGACCGGGCCCCCTGACACCCCTGGTAGGTAATGCAGGTATCCCACTATTTTTCAAAGGCTCATCTCTTACAAAGATAATGACTGACATACGGCCAACTGAGATTCCTAGGGTGGGGGACATGCTGGGGATGGGGGGACTTAGGCCCCTGAAGGAGGTAATTGGAGATCGGGGACCCCCGGCTGGAGCGTGGTACCAGTACCTCCAATTAAGCCATTACATAAGATCCCTAGGGAAGCCCAAAGAGTTAAACATACCCTTGACACCATTCGAGAAGCAGTTTATCCATAACCGGAAAAAAAAAAAAAATCTCAGAACTATATAAATGCTTGTTAGAAGAGGATATACGGGATAGAAGAAAGGACTTAGAGAGGGCGTGGGAGTGAGAGCTGGGAGTCACATACACAGAGGAGTCATGGAAGAAGGCCTACATACTGACTTTCAAAATAAACATCTCGAGTAAATTGCAAGAGCTAAATTATAAGGTCATCACGAGATGGTACAGGACCCCGGAGAGACTGGCCAGATTTTGCCCCCAATGTCCGGATGTCTGCTGGAGATGCCTATCTGAGAAAGGTACCTTTACTCACATATGGTGGACATGCGCGTTGATAGGTCCTCTATGGCGAGAGGTGGGGGCTCTCCATGCGTGGGTCAGTGGCAACCAAACACACTTAACTCCAGAATTAGCACTATTATCCATGTTTCCCGGGTCGCTGACTCAGGCCAAAAGCTCACTATTGAGATTCTTCATACTAGCAGCGCGACAGGTGATTCCTAGAAAATGGAAATCCACAGATCTGCCTTCTCGGACAATGTGGCTAGAAGCATTAGATAATATCAGGCATCTAGAGGAGCTATATGCTAGAGATGAGATGAAATATAACAAATACCTGGCTGTTTGGCACACCTGGACTCAGCTCCGAGACTCACAGGAAGTGGCCACATGGGTGGTAAATGGAACTACTCCACTTCCCCGACCACGTCTACAACTGGTTGCCGCGGGCCCTCAGGATTGAGAGAGCTACCACCTAAACCATTTAAACTAACAGAAGCGGAACAGGTCGGTCTCCCCGCCCCCTCCCTCCCTCGTCCTAATCTTCTCTCATCTTCATCTCCTTCCCCCTCTTTCTTTTTCCTTTTCTTTTCTTTCTAAAATCTACCTCACACTCCTCTCCCCCCTTTCCTCTATTCCATTAAACTATATTTTGAGCGGGATATTACTGACGGAGATTAGAGTGAAACCGTTGGTTACGCAGACATGCTTTCGTTATCTGTTTTATAGGTTAATAGTTTTGGAAAATTGTAACATGTAATTAACAGCAATAATATCAACCCCGGTGGCCAAAAAGGGGCCCATCGAGGGAATACGGATGCTGGAAGAGATTTAAAGTATATATATAGCTCAACAACAATTTCATTGTAACAAATGTGATTTATTTTGATAAGAAAAGAAAGTTTTTACATATAATGCAAAAATCAATAAAGACATTTTGAACCATAAAACTGACATCATAAGTAGACCTCAACTATGAGAGACAACATGAGAAAACACATCCAGAAAATCACATTGTCTGATTTTTAACAAATTTATTTGCAAATCATGGTGGAAAATAAGTATTTGGTCACCTACAAACAAGCAAGATTTCTGGGTCTCACAGACCTGTAACAACTTCTTTAAGAGGCTCCTCTGTCCTCCACTCATTACCTGTAGTAATGGCACCTGTTTGAACTTGTTATCAGTATAAAAGACACCTGTCCACAACCTCAAGCAGTCACACTCCAAACTCCACTATGGTGAAGACCAAAGAGCTGTCAAAGGACACCAGAAACAAAATTGTAGCCCTGCACCAGACTGGGAAGACTGAATCTGCAATAGGCAAGCAGCTTGGTGTGAAGAAATCAACTGTGGGAGCAATAATTAGAAAATGGAAGAGATACAGGACCACTGATGATCTCCTTCGATCTGGGGCTCCATGCAAGATCTCACCCCGTGGGGTCAAAATGATCACAAGAATGGTGAGCAAAAATCCCAGAACCACACAGGGGAACCTAGTGAATGACCTATAGAGAACTGGAACCAACGTAACAAAGGCTACCATCAGTAACACACTACACCGCCAGGGACTTAGATCCTGCAGTGCCAGACGTGTCCCCCTGCTTAAGCCAGTACATGTCAGGGGCCGACTGAAGTTTGCTAGAGAGCATTTGGATGATCCAAAAGAGTATTGGGAGAATGTCATATGGTCAGATGAAACCAAAGTAGAACTGTTTGGCGGAACACAACTCACCGTGCTTGGAGTAGAAAGAATGCTGAGTTGCATCCCAAAAACGCCATACCTACTGTGAAGCATGGGGTTGGCAACATCATGCTTTGGGGCTGTTTCTCTGCAAAGGGACAGGACGACTGATTCATATGCTTGAAAGAATGAATGGGGCCATGTATCGTGAGATTTTGAGGGCAAATTTACTTCCATCAGCAAGGGTACTGAAGATGAAACATGGCTGGGTCTTTCAGCAGGACAATGATCCGAAGCACACCGCCAGGGCAACGAAGGAGTGGCTTCGTAAGAAGCATTTCAAGGTCCTGGGGTGGCCTAGCCAGTCTCCAGATCTCAACCCTATAGAAAACCTTTGGAGGGAGTTGAAAGTCCGTGTTGCCCAGCGACAGCCCCAAAACATCACTGCTCTTGAGGAGATCTGCATGGAGGAATGGGCCAACATACCAGCAACAGTGTGTGCCAACCTTGTGAGGACTTACAGAAAACGTTTGACCTCTGTCATTGCCAATAAAGGATATATAACAAAGAATTGAGATGAACTTTTGTTAGTGACCAAATACCATATATACTCGAGTATAAGCCTAGTTTTTCAGCACATTTTTTAATGCTAAAAAAGTCCCCCTCGGCTTATACTCGAGTGAGGTAAAAAAAACAACAAAAAAACCCCGCAATACTCACCTCCCAGCCGGCATCCGTGTCCATGCCCCTACGATGGTCTTCCCGGCGGTGCGGCAAGCTGCTTAACCCCTTAGTGACCAAGCCTGTTTGCGCCTTAATGACCAGGCCAAATTTTGCAAATCTGACGTGTCACTTTAACATGGAAAAACACCAGAAAGGTTTTGCATATCCAAGCGATTCTGACATTGTTTTTTTCGCCACATGTTGTACTTCATTTAGGCGGAAAAAAAAGACCGATAGAATTTGTGTTTATTTATTAAAAGCGCCAAAATTGGGATCGTCATTTTTTCACATTTCCAACTGCAATATCTCAAATATGTGCAAACATAATATAGAAATTTTTGCTAAGATATATATTTCCATCCGTTTACTTTATTTTGGGCGCATATTGGAAAAACTTTCGGTTTTTTTTTTAACCATTTAGGAGACGTACAAATTTAACATTACTTTGTTTTCCTACACCAAGCCAAGATTGGAAAGGCTCATAGGAGTCAAAATGATAGATACCCCCACAAGTGACCCCATTTTAAAAACTACACCCCTTAACGTATTCACTGAGGGGTGTCATGAGTGTTTTAACCCCACAGTTATTTTTTCAGGAGTCAATGCAATTTAGAAGAGAAAAACTAAAGCTTCATATTTTTGCAAATATGTCATTTTAAAGACAGGACTTTTTTCTATAATACACATGAAAATGAGTATTTGCACCCCAGAATGGATATCCCCGTTTGTCCCGTGCTCAGAAACATACCCATTGTGGCCCTAGTATTACGTCTGTATGCACAATTGGGCCCAAAATGAAAGGAGCAACCGGTGGCTTTCGGAACAGAAATTTTGCTTGAAGGAGATTTAGGCCCTATTGCACACTTGTAGAGCCATTGAGTGACCAAAACGATGGAGAACCCCCACAAGTGACCTGATTTTGAAAAGTAGACCCCTTAACAAATTTATCTAGGGGTACAATGAGTTTTTTGACTTCACAGTTTTTGAATGAATCTAAGTCAAGCAGAAGGAAAAAAATTACGATTTTCATTTTTTTGGTAATTCTGTCATTTTAAAAGCTGTTTTTTTTGTACGGTGTACATAGGAATGAAGACTTTCACCCCAAAATGGATACCCCCGTTTGTCCCGTGTTCATAAACATACCCATTGTGACCTTAATCTACTTACAGGACACATGGCTAGGCCCATAATGGAGGGAATGCCCACTGGATTTCAGGGTACAACTGAATAAATTCCAGGCCCCATTGCCCACTTATACGGAAAAAAAAAATTGACTTCCTAAAAATAACTTCCTGTAATCCAATGCATGTGATTGATCCGTGGATTACCACTGATCAAGCGCATGCAAAACCCATAATTCCTCTCCGGTCATGCATGACCGGCCTAATGTTATATAGCTAATTTATCACGTGACCGGGGACCGCTCAACGAGGCCTCCAGTCACTGCTCCAAGCACTCAGCGACCGTTGGTCGCTGGGAGCAAGGAGATTTAAAATTTCCTGGGCTCCCCGGCTCCTGCGAATGTGTCCGGCATTTTGCCGGCGGGCGCATGCGCAGCAGCCGGAAGGGTCCATGGAGGATAATCGCATCTGGATTCAAATGCGGAAGCCTCCGAGAAGATGTTTCATCTCCCCCCACCGATCGCATCGGTGAGGGGAGATGAAACTTCCACTTTTTTAAGAACTTTTACGTGATCGCCATTATGCATTGGATAACGGTGATCACGTGACCAGTAACCGCATACCGCGGCTCCCCGTGACATCTCCAGGCTCTTGGCTACCTTTGGTAGCCAGCAGCAGGGAGATTTTAAATTTCTTGGGCAATCTTTCACTTTTGCGCATGCGTCCACCATCATGCTGACGGGCGCATGCGCCAAAGCTGGGGTGAGGTCCACGGATCAACATCGCATCAGGGAACAAATCCGGGACCTTGGGTACGTAATTTCATCCCCCCTTACGGATACGATCCGTAAGGGGAGATGAAACTTTTTTTAACTTTTAACTACTTTTTTTTTTTTACTTTTTAACTTTATATGATCACCGTTATCCGATGTATAACGGTGATTATATGACTGGTAACCGCATACAGCGGTCCCCAGTCATATCTCCCTGCACTCGGCTATCTGTGAGATTTTTAATTTGCCGGCCTTCTGCGCATGCGCGCCACATCGGCGCATGCGCAGAAGCCAGCGGATGGTCCCGACACCGGCCGGTGGACACGGAGGAAGGGGGGTGAGCATTTTCACCTTCCCTCATGGATCTGATTTTTCTCCACTTTTCCGCGATCGCCGTTATCCATTGGATAACGGCGATCGCGGTACCGGGGGCCGCTCACCGTGGTCCCCGCTGACATCTCCTGCCTCCCGGCTACCTACAGGAGCCGGGAGCCAGGAGATTTTAAAATTCCCGGGCCGCCAAGCCTTCTGCTCATGCGGCTGACGTAATGCTGCCTGGCGCGCATGCGCAGAACGCCGGCTTCGGGACCCGGAGGACCAGGAGAGCGGGGAGCAGTGCGGCGGACCTCGGTGAGTAATTTCAGCTGCCCTCGGATGACAGCTCCATGCTGTCGGCTACCTGCGGACACCGATAGCATGGAGCTGTCACGTCCAGAGCCCGAGGGGCTTTATTCTCTGCAGGACACATGTTTTTACATCTCCTCAGAGAATAAAGCCCACTTCGGGAGGACGTAAAAAGACCATGGGCTGGTCGTTAAGGGGTTAAGAATTCTCCCCGCTGTCATCTCCATTCTCAGCTTTGAATTCCCCGCCGTCAGCGCTGTGTAAGTAAGCGCTGTGATTGGACTGAGCGACAGCCAGTCACAGCCGGCGCTCGATCATTTACAGCCATTCAGTGGATAACATCACTGAATGGCTGTAATTGGTTTATCGAGTCCCAGCTGTGATTGGCTGTCACTCGATCCACTCACAGCGCTTACTTACACAGCGCTGACGGCAAGGGAACTCAAAGCTGAGCAGGGAGATGATAGCAGGGAGAATACTCAAGCAGCTTGCCAGGGACACGAACGCCGGCTAGGAAGTGAGTATTGCATTTTTTCTTTACCTAGTATATACTCGAGTCAATAAGTTTTACCAGTTTTTTGTGGTTATACTTGTGTCGGCTAATACTCGAGTATATACAGTACTTATTTTCCACCATAATTTGCAAATAAATTAGTTAAAAAAAAATCAGACAATGTGATTTTCTGGATGTGTTTTCTCATGTTGTCTCTCATAGTTGAGGTCTACCTATGATGTCAATTACAGGCCTCTCATCTTTGTAAGTGGGCGAACTTGTACGATTGGTATCTGACTAATATATATATATATATATATATATAAATAAAAATAAAAGGAGTGCAAAGGTGTATATGGCTTTCAAAGGAGGTGGTCACCTCCAAACAGCACCATAATCTAAGTATGATGGCGTTTTGTGAAGCCACAGAAAACTAGGGATGTTTTTTAATACTCACCTGCACCCACATTCCCACCAGTGAAGTCTGTGCACGGTGTGAAGATCTGACTCTTTTCAGATTGCATGCAGTCTGCATCAGTGGACACCGTAGGGACGGGCGAGTCATTAAGTATGAAAAATGCATCAGTCTATAGTGTCAGACTATAATACTATGATTATGGAATACTATACAAGGCCAGGAAAATCTAGGCTGGGCGATTTGGCCTAAAATTTAAATCTTGATTTTTTTTTCAATTTTCTTGATTCTAATCTTGATTTTTTTGTTTATTTGCTAAACAAGATATGAAAAAAATAAGTTTTTCACATAAGGGCAAGTAACGTCCATATACAGAGATCCACCACTAGTAATCAAATTATACAAACCTTTCGAGCCTTTGATCTTAAGGTACAATATCCGCTGTGTTTTGTTTCCCCATCGCGAGGCACTTCACTATTAAGCACTCCGTAGAAGAGAGCTGTCTGGTTGTTGTTGCCCAGCTTCAGGAAGGCCTGGCTCTTACCACCTATCTCCGCATCTGATGACACC
This sequence comes from Eleutherodactylus coqui, assembly GCF_035609145.1. NCBI lineage: Eukaryota > Metazoa > Chordata > Amphibia > Anura > Eleutherodactylidae > Eleutherodactylus > Eleutherodactylus coqui. The sequence continues at coordinate 193,450,872 of NC_089842.1, forward strand.
ACCCAGTTCTGCAAGTCTTCAGGGCGTCTGAATTCCCACACCACATCGGTCTGTTCCAAGAGGTAGTTCCTTAATGGTTTACCTTCCGGACCCTTAAGGTGATCCGCTGCTTCCTTCATCATCAGACCTAAATGTTTCTTGAGATTTTTTAATCCATTTGTGAAACTAAAGTCAATTTTCTTCCATAAAGCTGTATTGTCGGGAGGAACACCGGGTCTCCTGTAACTACTGCCGTACAACACCGGGTGGTGAAGGGCATTATGGATTGCAGGCCAATGACCTTTAATCCAGTGATAGTTCTTGCACTGGCTGAGCCCTCTGTTCATTTGAAGTGTTAACGCCATTGTGTCACAACGTACTGCCGCTCGGCATTACCATCACTCCGCAACTATTTCTCCGCTGGATCCAGATGCTTTTCTGCAACAAGAAGAAAACTAAATGAGTCTTAAGAAAAACATGGACGGAACTTATCACCTTCCATTGGAGGTGTAAGCTCACAATGTATATATATCTGATCGTATCCTCTGACAGGTGCCATGTAGCGGTACGGATCTCCTATAGGGTTTCAGGTGGTCGAGGTTTGCATATGAAATAGGAGTCACTTACACTTCCACATACAATATTTAAAAAAGGGTATACCGACGTTTACCAGCCCGACAGAGGCCAAAAACATACTTTTTGGTCTATGTGGGTGAACGGAGCCCTATGAATAAGTTTAAAGTACAATGTGCTCTGGGCCTATGGCTGGCTTCACATGGGGGAGATTTGTGCATTGCTAGACACAAAAATCTTACGCGAATATGAACCCTATTCTCTTGAAGGAGTCATACATATAAGCGATGCAATGCAGGAAACAAATCGCGGCACGTCCCATCTCTGGGAATGCCTTCGCATCGCCCATTGTTTTCAACGGGGCTGGCGGCAGCATCGCTCCGCGCGCTAGGTGCACGCGGTGCGGTGCGAGGTCTCCCCATTGAAAAAATGAGAGAAGCTCCGCAATCCTCTGCTGTGTCTGTCGCTACTTCCACAAAGTGATGCAAGACGGTTTAGATATAAAAATGCCTCGCATCTGCAGGGGAAAATTGCATGTTGGCAAGCCTGATATTGGGCCGTGATTCATGGCCCGATATCACAATCACCCGTGTGAAGTTAGCGTAAGGCCTTATTCACACGACTCTATATATGCAGCTAATTTAGCAGTGTTGAAAAAAAAAAAATCACGACCATCTGAAGCATTTGGGTTGAGGGTGGTACAGGAGGTGCAAGGGGTGGGGAACACAGGCAATAGGAAATTTCATGTGCAGATCAATTATTAGAAGGCAAACGGGGAGGGCCACCATGGGGGGGGGCTTGGGACTAGGTCAGAAGATTTGGTATGCTTTCCTGAAGAGGTGTGTTTTTAAGGCACGTCTGAAGTTTCGTGCATCAGGAATGGTCCGGATGCCTCAGGGTAGAGCGTTCCAGAGGATGGGTGCTGCTCTGGTGATGTCCTGTAGGCGAGCATTTAGATGAGCGACTTTTAGCCGCATAAAAGCACTGTGCCGGGAATAATAGAACATCAGCAACTCATTTAATACGGTGCTTGAAAAGATAGCTCTTGCCGTATCTTATGCCGAAATAAGGTGGAAGTTCCCATAGACTCCTATGGGAGCTTAAAATAAAAGGGGGGGGGGGGGGGGGAGTTACCCCGCATCCAACGCTGGGAGAAGCAACGGCTGCTGGCCCAATTCTCACTTGGCTGACAGTTTGGTCTCATGCCGCATGTGGGAGCCTGCAGCAGAATCTGACCCTGCCCGCAGTTGAGGACCCTGCATACCTGTCCAGGTAATCACTGCGGAGGAGTGCGGAAGCGCCGGGTAGCGTGCCGCTGCACATGCACAGTAGAGGGTTTTGTTTTTTTTAACTCCTGCTTTCCCACGGAATTCCCGTGGATTTGATGGCTTCCATTTGAACATGCTGCAATGTGATTTCCGCATCCAAAGATCCGGAAATCAAATTTTCATGCTTTAATTCAGCTGTGGACGCCCATGTTTCCCTATGGGCGGCTTTAACTGTTTAACTGCGGACACCTGCATGGATTCCGCAATTCATATCCGCCCGTGGACATTGGTCCTTATCAGTCCTGCCACCTTTTATACACATGTATGCAATGGGGAGAGGGGTGTAGGTTACTACCAGGACTTAAACACACGGGCGCATGCACAAATACGCTCACTATTACAGAATGTCTTTGCGCATGTGAAAAGTTGGGGTTTTTTACCGTTTAAATTGCATGTTTAAAAAAAATAAATAAATAAAATAGCACAGATGTAAGGTCCTGCTTGATCTTTTCCCAAACGTAGTGATATTGAGTGAGAAACACGTCAGTCAAAGCGCAACCGTTAGAATCAATGGTTTTGGTTCAGCCCGTTTTGTGGACGTGATTTCCACACCAGCAAAACGGGACAAAGTCCCAGTTATGCGTTTAAGCCCCTACACCCCGCTGGCAGCTGCCTATTTTCCTTCTCCCATATTAATAAAAAAATAAAAACATACTTGGTATCGCTGCGCCCATAAAAGTCAGCTCAAAATAAGACATTATTTACCCCACATCGTCAGGGAAAGAAAAAAAAAACAAAACACCAGAAATGCACATTTTTGGTCACCCTATCTAAAAAAAAAAATAATATGTAAAAAGTGATCAAAAAGTCACACGAACTCAAAAATGATAGCAGTAGGAGACTACAGAACGTCTCACAAAAATAGAGCCCTCACACAACTATATCAACGAAAAAACAATAAACGGCAGAAGAGAGAACGTTTTATTTTTTTCCAAAGAAAAAATATAAGAACCTGTATAATTTGGTATCGCAGTAATCGTACGGACACACAGAATAAAAAGTTATTAGGTCATTTTTATTGCAGTGGGTACGCCGCAGAAACAATATTAATAATAATAATCTTTATTTGTATAGCGCCAACTTATTCCGCAGCACTTAATATTAAATATTACTATTGAAAAATACAACTTGTCTCACAAAAAACAAGCCTGGGGTAGACGGAAAAATTAAAGTTATGACTTTTTGAAAGTAAGTAGGAAAAGCCAAAAATAACATTTAAAAGAACCACTTCCTTTTAAGGGGTTAATATGCCCTTGAAGAGCAGCACATGGATAGTAAAAACACAGCAGTGGTCGGAGCAAAGCAAATAACCTCTATTACGCCATATGGGTAACATAGAGAATGAATGGCGCCAGTAAAGCTGACTATTACGCTTGCACACCGCATCATACAGTCACTACAGAAGGATAAACTCAAGACATACCGGAGGCGGCTCTCATAGAAGGTGCTGGCATGCCCTTACTGTCCTACTACCGCAGGGCGCGCCAGTGACGTCATCGCTCTAAGACGGGGTCAATTCAACCAGCTTTATTCAAAGCAGTGGAGAGTACAGGCAAACAAAACGTGGTTTTAGCTTTCATTCGTTGTATTGTTACGTATTTGGCATTAGTTGTAGGTGTGAGGTGCTACAAGAGTAACCTTATAATATTACTGTCTGCCTTCCAAACGGATATCTAGTAGTAGAAATCCACCGAGTCTTTTAGGTCATAATTTTATGTATATAGGTCTTTCTTTCTGTACGCACACGCACACGCACACGCACACGCACACGCACACACACCTTAGCATTAATGAGGTAATTTTCCCATGCGAGTTCCATGCAACTGCCATATACATAGAACTTGCACTGGTAAAGAACCCATTATTTTCAATGGTTTTATACACGTGTTCGATTTGCTCAGCATGCCCTTTGGGCAAGAATTAGCCATTTCCTATGGTAGCATAAAAAATCCGTATCCCACCCACATGACGTGATTTGCACACAAGAGCGATGCACTTATACACTATTGAAACCACTTGCGATTTGTTTCCTATGCATGAAAAATGTAAGGCCTCATTCCAGGCAACTGCGATATCTTCTGCATCTTCTCCGGGTCCTCTCTTTTCTGTACTGCAGATGCATATGGGCATGACAGCCAACGTGCATGCACAGTACAATTTTTTTTCAACCCCTTTTCCGTGGAATCCGCGACTCATCCGCAATTGAATTGCGGATCGGACGGCTTCCAAAAAGTCCACAAAACAAATCCACATACTTATTTCCAGTGCGAATGCCCGTGCTTCCCTATTGGCGGCTTGAACTGCGGATCATGCACGCAGGTTCCCTTCCGCGGATTCCGCAATTCAATTCCGCCCCTGGAAATTGGGCCTAAGTCTGATGAATAGATTCATCAAGTTTGAAAAGTCGCAGCATGTCCCATGTTTGTGCGAGTCTTGCGCTATAATGGGACATGTATGTGAAGTGCATCGCGCAGCACATGAACAGAGTGTCTGTGTGCTGTTCAATGAGAGTTGCGTCCATGTAAATACAGCCTAAGGCTACTTTCACACGGGCAACTGCGATATCAGGCCATTAAACCTATGCTATGCGATGGTTTTGCTGGCTCCATTGAAAACAATGGGTGAGGCATCTAAAGATAGGACATGCCGCCATTTTTTCCCTCACAGCGATGCGCTATGGGGAAAAAAATCACTCATGTATATGACCCCATTCATAAGAATGGGATTCATTTTTATGCGGGATTTGTACGTCTCGCAACGCACTAATCTCACGTCATTTTCTCAGCTGTATGAAAGTGGCCTTATGGCTCATGCCCACGTCCGTGATGGGCTCCGCAAGCAGAATACCGCAGAGGAGTCCATCACAGCGCCCCCATCCCCCCCCCAAAGACCTCATACTTACCTCCGGATCCGCTGTGCAGCTCCTGCATGATGCGCCAGTGCACATGTGCAGTATAGCACATAACGCGCCGGCAGTGTCATATGACATGGCCGGCGGTGGGCGGGGCGCGTATTCACGCTATACTATACTATAGCATGACGGCCGGGTTCCATTGGCCACAATGGAAGCCGGCCACGTGTATTTCCGTGGAGAACAGGACATGCTGCGGGTTATTTCACGCTGCGGAAATCCACAGTGGAATTCCGCAGCGTGAACGTTCAGCTATTACGTTAAATAGAACCTAATAGCTGCGGTGAAACACCGCGGATTTACGCCACGTGAATCCGGCCGTGCGCATTAGCCTTAAGGGTGCTTTCACATGGCATAATTTTTCAGCATGAAGAACAAAAACACATGGGCACATGTGCTAATACGCTCACCACTACAGACTTCCTGCCTTATCTTTCTCACACGTAGTATTAAGTATTATGGCAAGTCCTATCTTTTCTTGCGCATAGTAATAACATGCGAGAGTCCTGATAGTGGAACCGAAACCATTGAAACCAATGGTTTTGTTTCATCGTGTTATGCAGCCGTGATTTTCGCGGCCTCATCCTAGGATTAAAACACGCCCATTTTTTCAAGGCCAAACATTGCGTAATTTGACGTTGCAGGATTTCGCAACAAAATCTACACGGGTAAATGTGGACTTTGATGCAGAATTGCATGCAAAATTTAGTCATTTTCATTCCACATTAAAATCCGCATAATAGCAGTATGTATTTTGGTGCTAAATATTCCACGAGAACACAAAATCCGCAATATTCTGGCAGAATAATTCCGCTCGTGTGAAAGTACCGTAAAGACCCATTTACATGGGACGATTATTGTTCAGAATCATTCAAATTCCCACACTCCCGCGGAAATTTAAACGATAATCATCCCGTATAACTTCATGTAGCGACTCAACAAGAATTGTGCAGTCGTTCAGTGTCTGCATGCAGAAAACTGAACGACGCGGCATTCAGTGTAAACAGCAGTTGTTCACTTCTGAATGACTGCCTGCTTACAGTGAATAGAGGCGGTGGGCGGAGAACGCTCCCCTCCATACTGGCAGCACTGTAAGCAATGCGAGCAATACTCACTGCTGTGTCACAGCACGGGAGTGTGCGTTACTAAGATGAGTAGACAGCTCGTCCCGTGTAAATGGGGCATAAGGGCCTGTTCACATCTCATTATTCGTTCCATCCAGGGTACCCATTAGCGTGTACGTTTAAAATCCTGTAAACGGAACACCCCAGTCAGAATCTACTTCAGACATTAGAACGTGTTAGTGTAGTGTCCCAGAGTAGGGTCCCTCCATCATTTGTAAGTCTGTTTGTCTTTAAGTAAGTTTGTTTGTCTCCCTGTCCCATCAGTGTGTTGTGATTGGTGGTTGAGGAAAATGGGGAGGAGTTTGTGAGTGCGAGTGGTAGTAGTGTGTTTTGTGTGGTCGGATGAAGAAGGTGCGCACAGGAGAGACGGGCTGATGTTCCTGCCAGGGCTAGGCTGCAGCTACGTCTCTGTTGTTAGAAGGCTTGTCCCCTCCGGGGATAAAAACCCAGGAGATGCTGCTTAAGAGTTGGTTTGGGAATGTAAGAGTCATACGCTTCCCTGCTGAACTGCATCTAGGGGGGAAGCGCAGAAGCCTGTTACAGCCAACAGCTAAAGTGAGAGTAATTTGAGAGACCGTGTAACACAAGAAAGTGTCCTTCAGATAACAGCGACTGAGGATGTGTGTGCGTGTTGGGAAAAGAACCTTCTATTGTCAAATGTGTTCAGAAAGGTAGAGCTCAGAAATCTGTTCCGAAGCCTGTAACGTCATTGAGAAGTACTAGTAATTTGCCTGTATTGGAAAATCAAAGTTGGATCATGAGTAAAAAGAAACCGTCTGTCCCTGGTTTTGAAAAGCATTTTTTTTTGTCTGTGAACTCATTTATTTATCGTGAGTAACTTATGACTCATCTAGGGACACTGGCGTCACGACAATAATCTGGGACTGAACTGCGGTTATCAAGTCTGCTGAAATCTTATCTCCCTTGCTAGTGACCAAGCTTGGTTATGCTGCTCCTTGATGAAAGGAGATGATAGAGCCACTGTCAACCGCTGCCATCTTGTACCCCGCTGTCTCCTTGGCTGAAGGCCTGGTTCTCGGTCACTGCAATAGACTTTGCTTTTCTTTTCAACACAATGCCTGAGATAAGTTCCATCCAATCTCCATCCAGGGGTTCCGTTTTCATGAGTTTAAATGTACAGACTGACACGACCCCTGGGCAGAGCCAATAACGAGATGCGAACATGTTCACATCTTGTTTTTGTTGTCTACTCCCTTTTTTGTAGCGTGTATGTTAAGCAGATAGCCATCAGTTTGTATCTGTTTTTTCTATGAAAAAACAATATGGTTTTAAAGTAAGTGAACACTAGTCAATAAAGTTATTTTAAAAACAAGAAATAGGTGCCAAATACAGTCTTGCCCTATCTTTTGGCTGTGATCAGCCGACAGCTCCAATAGAAGCCTATGGGAGCTGCCAGCAAGTGGAGGGAGTTTAGCAGCTGCTAGCCCTGCTAAGCTATGTCAGCTGGTTCTATTGAGCCAGATGAAGAATTTCTCCCTGGCTGAATTGGCGAGAAAATGCGATATTTAGCTGCGATAAATTCATGAATGGGTGAGTGAGAGCTGCCTCTGATTGGTGAGGGCTGTGACCAATCAGAGGCAGCTCATTCAGCAGGCGGGGATTTTAAATCCCCGGCTGCTAAATACTACACAGAACAGTTCAGGAGAACTGCCGGCCAGACGCGGTTGAACTCCAGCTGCTGGGAAAAGGAGAGTATACATTTTTTTTTACACATTTTAGGATGATTTTCAGGGAAGGGCTTATATTTTTAAGCCCTTCCTGAAAATTCATCCTGCGCTCACCGGCAGCCCATTGCTTTCAATGGAGCCGGCTGTATTGCCGGCTCCATTGAATTCAATGGGCGAACATCATTCTCCTCTGCCACAGCTGTACCACAGCTGTGGCAGAGGATAGCGGGCAGTGTGGGGCGGTTTCACTGAAAACGCTGCTAGGTGCAGCTTTTTCAGCGAATCGTCGGCCCTGGTCACGCAATTTGCGGATGCGCATCCGTTATGCAATCTGCAAATCGCGGGAAAAAACGCCCGTGTGACCGAGGCCTAAGGGAGGCTTTATATATACATACACACACACATATATATATATATATATATATATATATATATATATATATATATATATATATAAATATATAAAATTTTTGCTGTGAACAAAAAGCTCTCAGTCTTTAGCTATACAGATGATCTCCTACTTGCAAAAAGGTTCCGTTCCAGGAACTTGTTCGCAAGTACATTTGTTCGCAAGTCCGAACAAATGTTTGTATGGAGCAGGATCGCGGGTGGATCCCGCTCCATACAACGTCAGGTGCCGGCTGTTCTTACAGCGGACACCCGGTGGCAGCAGTTCCGACGAGCCGCGCCGCTCGTCGGAACTGTTAACACTTTAAATACCGCTGTCAGAATAGACAGTGGTATTTAAAGTGTTAACAGTTCCGACGAGCGGTGCGGCTCATTGGAACTGCTGCCGCCAGGTACCGGCTGTAAGAAACAGCCGGCACCCGACGTTCAGGGGGCCGTCCAGTGTCCCGCGATCTTATCGCGAGACGCTGTACGATTGCTAGGTAGCTGAGGGCCTTCTGAAGGGCCCCAGGGTGCCTAGCAACCGCACAGTGTCTCGCGATCTGACCGGACAGGCTTCTATTAGGCTTGATAGAAGCCTGTCCGATGCCTGCACAGTATGATGTAATGCCATAGCATTACATCATACTGTGCAGGACAGATTGTTCGTAACTTGCAAAGTTCGTAAATCGAACGTTCGCAAGTCGGGGACTATCTGTATATCAGAGTCTTGTGTGGTGCAGATTGTTAAGGCAGCAGAAATGCAGTCCTAAGCATTTATTTATTTATTAAACACCCACCAATCTACTGCCCTCGGAAGGATGAGTCAACCTTCAGCCGGGTACCTGAACCACATGGGGACTGAACTACTGTGCAGGACAGATTGTTCATAACTTGTAAAGTTACCGAGGGCAGTAGAGTGGTGGGGTTTAATAAATAAATTACCTGAAAGCACTGCAGAATAAATTGGCGCTATAAAAATAATTTATCAATATAAAAGGAATCCATCTTTTTTCTTTTGGTAGGCTAGCTTTTCTGGCCTCCAAAAATAATGGGAAAAAAAGGAAAGCATGACAAATGGAATTGATTTTGAACAAATTGTGTCCATTGTACTCAATGAGCCTGCTACAGTGTATGTTTCATTAGCTATTTTCACTACTGAAACACATAACGGTAGACGGACAGCAAAAGCAAATTCTGATTAGGCCTACAGCCAAGGCTCAGAGCCAGATGAACAGCAAGACAACTGTTATATCCAAAGGAAAACCCTGGGCCTAGCCAGGAATCTAACCAGAGGTCAAAGCCAGGGAAGCGTACATACAGAGCTAATGAGAAATCCAATGGATGGAGCAAATGGAAAATCAGGAATACCAAGACCAGGTCAATAGAACAAGCCGACAGAACATGCAGTAGTAAGCAGGGTAAAAATAACCTCCAAGAGGACAACTGATACTTCGGTCAGGAGGCCCTTGGCAGGATTAAATAGGCTGTTGGGAGAAATTAGCATGCAGTTGCTGCGGCACAGGAAAGCTGAAAATTTGCTCCAAAAGAAAAAGTTTTGCCATAATTGGAACTGTTGAAATGTTGGTCTATCAAATAGGAATGAACAAGATGCACAAACATTCTTGCTGATAAGTATACTTTGTTTCCCTGAAAATAATACCTACTACAAAAATAAGCCCTAGCATGATTTTTCAGGATTTTTGAGGATGCTTGAACTAATAAACCCTACTCTAAAATTAAGCCCTAGTTACAGTTAATTAAAAAAAGTCAATTTAAATAGTGTCCAGGCAGCTATACATGTAAAAAAGTTAAATCTTTTGGAGTACCAATTAATATAAGACCCTGTCTTATTTTTTGATAAACAGGGTAGTTTACTGAGTGATCTATGCAAAAAATTGATCACACAGCTGGTATAATGCAAAGTGATAACATGATTTGAGAACACAGACTAATAGGTGATTTACACGGGGCGGTTATCATTTAAAATTTGTTCAAATAAACAAATTTGAGCAATAATCCTGAGCTGCAAAAGAAAAAAATTGCTCACTATACGCAAGTCGTTACCACTTACTTTTAGCCTGCATAAAAACTATTGCTGGATTGCTGGCTTCTCGTTTTGTGTAAATGCTCCGCACTTCACATAGAAGCGCTGAGCGAGAACCCAGCTGTTCAGCGGTGAAATCTGCCTGTATAAACGCTCTGCACAAATACTAATGACCTTAGCGATGGTAATTCCCAAGCAATTGCGGTAATGCAAATCAAATACATTGCCTTACAGTGTTTTGCTCACATTTGCATATAAGCATTTGGTAATACACTACCGCAAAAAGAACACAGCAGGCTCTATTTTACGTATTACATGCAAGAGAGACCATTGTTTTCCATAGGCACATTATCAACACCGCCCATATGCAATTACAATGTGTGAAAAACTTGGTGTGATATCTCGGTCAAACCTGGTTTTACCCAAGGATGCAAGGCGGTTTTCAGGCAAAATCGCTTTGCATCCTTTTTATGAAATCCCGATATTCTTGTGCAAGTTTTGCGCACAATAGCAAATTAGGTATTTCTAATTAATTTAAATGGGAACTTTGCCTTGCATGCACATCACACAGCGTGCGAGTGTCATGCGATGTATTTAGCCCCTTAATGCTATAAAACGTACAGTTATGCTTGCAGCATCAGGGTATTTATGAAAAGAGATTTTGCGGCGATCTACATCAATACAACATCGGTGCCGGCTGTTTCTTACAGCCGACACCCTGCAGCAACAGCTCCGATAAGCTGTGCTGCTCATCGGAGCTGTCAACCCTTTAAATGCCCCGAATGATGTTCAGGGTCCCATCCAACCCCACCCCCCAACCCCCCGCAATTAGATCATAGGGGGACGTGCGGTTGTCATGGCAGCCGGGGGCCTTCTGAAAAACACCAGGGCTGTCATGGCAGAATGCCTTTCAAGCCATGCCTGTGGGGTGACTTGATAGACTGCCTGCCCGATAGCAGTATGATGTAATGCTATGGTATTACATCATACTGCAGAAGCTATCAAAGCATCGCAAGTAAGCATCAAAAGTAAAATAAAATCAATAAAGTTTTACTAATTGTTAAAAAAAAGTAATAAAAGTTAAAAAAAACAACTTTTGTCATATTTGAAAGTCGTCAGGAAATCGCAATCGATTTTTGCTCGTGGACAGGAAATCGCGTTTTTATATTGCATGCTATGGTGCTGGATTTGCTGCGGAGTCTGGAGGCGGAATCCCACTCCGTACTCCGCAATGCAAATCCATCCGTGGACAGGAGTCCTATGAGAGAATGGAGTCCATATTTGGGCAAGTTTTATGAGTCTGGCAACGTACACAACTTACATGTGATTCTCGGCAGTGCAAAACCGGCAAAGAGTGGCTGTTGCTCTATAGAAAATATGGCTGGTTTCACACGTAGCCTTTTTAGCATAAATTCTGTGTTGGTTTTTTTTTTTTTGCTGTCCTTTTGCTGGTGTTTTTGGGGTGTTTGCAACAAAAATGCTTCCTGGCGTTAGCTGTGGGCCAATACGGGATTATGAAACATACTACACTATCCACACTTTTGGCGTGCTTTTTTAGAGCATAATTTACATACAGCGCTGTGAGATATGTTAACGCTAGATAAGCAAACGCAAATAAAGAAGCACCCTTCCTCCTTCTAGTGATCTATGTGATCCCAGCTCAGAGATACATGTACATTAAAACATATATTAAGACATGAGGTGCGCTAATTAACTAGTTAGCAATGTCTTAGATACACCCAGTTTCAGTTTCACTGCAGACTATGCAAAATGTGGTTTATGTACCGTTGAGCATGAGGTGATGATACTAAAGCAGGTTCTCGTAGAAGCAAAACCACAAACCTTCTAGGATTGTCACACTGAAATACAGCTGTTATTGATGAGAAGTCGACATAGGATAGATAAAACGCGCACAGGCAGATGCAAGGCCTTTTTTCAATGGGAAACCTCACGTCGCACTCGCGTGCACCTCACATGCCGTGCGATACTTAGCCGGCCCCATTGAAAATAATAGGCGATGAGATGCGTCAGGGGGAACGCCCAAAGATAGGACATGCTACGATTTTTCCCCCCGCTGAGATGCAATGCGAAAAAAAATTGCTCATATGTATGACCCCATTCAAAATAATGGGGTTTATATTTGTGTGAGATTTGTGTGTCTCGCCACGCACAAACCTTGCACGATTTTCTCAGCCATGTCAAAGCAGCCTTAATTATTCTCCAGTGTTTTTATTTTCCTGATTTGACATCAGTGGGTTCTCTATATTGCGTGTGTGAATTTTACATGCACAAATACGCCCATGTGAAGGAGTTCTTAAAGGGATTATGTCATTAAAAACAAAAATATTCTATACTCACCTATTCCTGCACAGGCAGTCTTCTTATGGGCATCTTCTCCTCGCTGAGCTTCTCCAGTGCCCCAGGTCACATCACCTCCAGCCGCAGGCTTGTTATGAAGCCGGCATTCCTTACATTCCTTCCGGCAGGTCATTGAAGGTTGGGTCCCTGTGATGTAGCCTTCACTTGCTATGAAGGAATGCTGATCTATTGCAGAGACAGTGGGCATGAGCAGTCTCTGCAATAGCTCAGCACTCCCCCTGCTGGCCTGTGAACTGTGATGTAATGTACATTGGCTGGCAGGAAGAAGACTGACGGCAATGTACGTAACCTCAAAGAAAGAGGAGGAATCAGCGAGCTGGAGGTGAGGTGACACAAGGAGGACGTCTGCGTGTGCTATATGCAGAGAATAAAACCCATTGATTTCAATGCATTTGTACACTTTCTATACTTTGCATTTGCAAACAGAAAATGCAGCACACTTTACTTTTGTGCGCATTTTCGCACTAAGGGCCCCCATAGGAGTCTATGGGAGTGCGCAAATGTGCCCAAAATATGCAAGGAGATGCGCAATTCCGCTGGAAAAAGAACACATCTGGAACTCATTAGACTAAATAGCCATCTAAATTAGGGAATTGGTCTGCCACGTGCAAATGAACATGCCTTGGGGGCAGAAAAAGTAAAGTACAATACGTTGACATGCATCCAAAAAAAGCAATTGCGCACACGCCTGTGTGAAGCCGGCCTTATTCTTGGGTCTGAGGAAGGAGCAAGGTGCCAGGTGCAACATTGCAAGAATTGTCCTAGGGCACCAGTAAAAAGAACACTGAGAAACCCGGCCCGTTATCATGATTTACCCATGGACACATGGCATTTTTGATGCAAAAAACCTTGTATCACTTGTCTGAAGTTCCCATCCTCGAGCACTTGTTTCACGCTCATCAGTGGATTGCTCATTAATTTCAACGGGAAACATCACATCGCACTTGCGTGCACATCATACGGCAGGCGATTTGTTTAGACTGGCCCATTGAAAACAATGGAAGATATGTTCCAATACATATACAGGCAGCGTTTTACGCATACGGCCGTGTGAATGAGCCCTTAGTGCTCACACGGTGGAATCTGCATTGGATTTTTCTACACAGATTCCGCCTCTAAAACCACAGCAGAAATTCGCAGCTAAAGGGCTTAAACAGACAAATGTGTTGGCGCACATTTTTGCGCGTGTGTAAAACTCTTTTCTGTGAGCACAGTTTGTGATAGACATGATAATTAGTCAGTGTAAAATGTCTATTGATTTGTACTAAACTAGATGTATTACGCAGCTGTAGTGACTTTAACTCTTTAAGAGGCTAATGACTGCATAATTTCATTATAGTAATTGCTGGACAATGGCATGGTAAAAAGATTTGTGTGTGGTATAATGTTAGCCTAGTGTATATATATATATATATATATATATATATATACTATGTTGCACAAGCAGCCGCTAAGAGTTAAAGGTCATAGTATTACATGTGTACCTGTATGCAATACTGAGTGTTTTCCTAGCCCTTTCCCACCCCCCACACAGACACTACTTAAACAATGACTTGTCACGTACACAGAAATTCCTATGTCTAAACTGCATGCTAAAGAGGACAAAGTCCAAACTACACTGGACTTGGGGAAGGGTGGACAGGGAGGCAGAGGACTCTATATAACCTAGCGAATAAGAATATATATATGTTACTGATGTAATCTGTTAAACGCCCATAAAGGGCAGGTATTATGTTTACAATAAAAGGGGCTGTCTGGACGTCTCTGCCAAAGAGCCATTTTAGACATGAGACTGATACCTTACGTCTGATCTGGTCGATGATGTGTGCACACTATACAATTTGGAAGCTACAGAATACCCTGAAGCCTGCTGGAGGAAAATATGATCTAGCTCAATTGGCGTCCCATCTGGGTGGGCCGAGTAGAGATTTTGATTTCTTTCATTCTGGAAAAATACAGAGATCGGCAGACAGCACGTAGAACTCAGGGGCCCGAAAATCTACAGAACACGGTAATATTGCTTTATCTACCTGTGTCAAGCTGATTTCTAACTGCTAATCTGCCTGTTTCTGACCCAGAGTGATAAATAAATGAAAGGCAGGTAATATAGTTCTTTCTACTCGGAAAAAAAACCCACCGTTTTAACCTGCCTAAGGGGTATTCTGTATGCTGGGTATGTTATGTCTGAGATGGTTAAAGATTGTGTATACAAGACCAAGAGATAAATTCTGTGAGGGTTAATGTGTCAGAAGGGCGGACTTGGCTGTTTAAGTCTGAGGGAGCACGCCAGAGAGAGACACTTACTCCTAGGTAACTAGTGTGAGGTTAGGAAAATTTATGATACGCTTATGCACCTGTATGATTGAGCGTGTTATGTTCTCATATGTGGAAAGGTATATACGCGGGAATTATAGCCGTGGTGTGACGGCTGAAGTCTCCGGATATTGTTGAGGTCTTGGTCATTAAAAATAATCGTCAGTCTCTGTGTATAGCTAAATGTCCTGTCCAGACTGTGTGCAGGGAGTGCTGTTGGGGATTACTAGTAGAGGGTGGGTTGTTGCAAAGGTAGGTGAGATATATACCTTGAGCCGTTGTGGGTATTCTCCAGTAATCCTGTCTGTTCGGTATTATAGAATTAATGTGCAGTGTTTATTATTGGGGGAGGGTTACTGATAAGAGAGTGGACTGAAGTTAAGCCACTGAAAACATTTCCCAGTTAACACGTTTGTTCCCTTTGCCTATAGTGTTAATGTGCATTGTGATTTACGAGGGATATAAGAAGAGATGGGTGGAATTTGGTAAAGGAGTTTTACTGTGTTCAGAAATTTCAAATAGGATAGAATAAGCAGGCAGAATAGAATACTGGATCAGTGCAGGATGTTTTGGAATATGCAAAACATGTAGAAATGTTTTACAAGAAAAGGATCAGGAAAGTTGCTGAAAGAAAGAAATGTCGGGTTATAGACAGATAAGCAGGAGGCCCAGCAGAAAGAAAGGTGTTTTAGATTGCTAGGAGGTGGTATAATGTAGGAAAGAGATTCAAGATGAGAAAGTGTAGTGGGGGATGTGTATTGCCTGTATTGTGCCTTTGTGTTGACTACAGCACCTCCCTATAATGGCGGCCGCACTTGCAATGTTTAAAACGCCACCCTGAAATTACTCCCCTCCATGTGCTCACTTTCAGGGTGTGTGATGTTACTTCCGGCTATTCCAATCCGGGATAGGAGTAAGCCCTGCCCCTTCCTCCTCCAGCAGCCATCTTGCCTCACCTGGGAGATTTGTAGCCCCGCCCCTTTCTGCCTCTGGTGGCCATTTTGCTGCACTTGGGAGGCCTACATTCCCCAATGCCACTGTATCCAGTGCTAACATCATGATTGTCTGAAGTAAGGTTTTGTTTTGGAGTTGATGCATGGGGACAGAGGCCAGGAATCCATGACAGGGGACGCCCTCTCATGGTGTGTTCCCAGGGGCTCTGTTTTCCACTGCCCACTTCTCCAATGGATGCTCAGACAAATGATGTTACGGAAGGCTCCTACAGATGGAATAATTTCCCTATAGTCACCCAGCAAACTTTTTCATGCAATTTGATGAAGTAATTTTACTTTTTATGTGAGAAAGAGGGACTGAATTGCCCAGAGTAGGATGTTAATTCATCCGTATTCTTTAGTTTTTTCCTTAAGTCTTTTGTATATTCTAGTGTCAGTCTACACTGAAGCTATAATTATATTCCGACAGGAGAGTGAAAGTTAAACGCTGGACGTTCCCTGAAATACTATTACACTGGGTGATGTAAATTTTACTTGTGTTGCGCCCCCTTGTGTTAAAAAATGCTAACTGCGACCTGAAGGGAAAAAAGGAAAAAAAAAAAATCTAAAGGAGATTTTCGCTCAGACTTCGCTGCATACAATGTCACCTTGACCTACAAAGTGCTTGTTTTTGTGCCTCTTGGTTTCCTTTTTCAACGTTGTACTAGTTTGAACGCGATTACTCTTTTTCCATTGAGTATTCTGGTTCAAAAGGGGGGAGGCATAGGTGATCTGGGTCATAGATGATCTAGGTGTTGTAAATCAGCTATTGGGTTTTAAAAAAAAAAATGAAATAAGATAAAAAGGAAATAAATGATTTTGTGCTACAAGATTCCGAGCCATGTGAAATAGAACATCAACACGATTATTTAGTACTAATACAGTAAGAAACTGCAGGTATGCAAACAGTTACTGGAACCTCTGTTGATAATGTATATGTTGAGCTTTTTGCAGATGGTACCAGGGTGAGGATTGATGACTCCACATCGGATATGCAGTGGTCACACAACAAGATGTCCTAGAAGCAGAAGCTCGGCCTCTGCATGTCTCAGCACAAGAAGCGGAACTGAAGGCCCTCACTGAGGCGAGTAGAGTGGCGAGAGGTAAGACGGCAACCCTTTACACTGACTACTGGTATGCATTTGGCATAGCTCATGATTACGGCCCAATATGGAAGGCCAGACAGTTTTTACCTTAGCAGGACAACCAATTGAGAATGGTGCAGTGGTGCAGAGTCTCATGGAGGCCCTACTTCTACCTGACAAAGTTGACAGTTCGCACCGATTCCTACACTGGAGAAGCGAGAGACGACACCCTTGCCAACAGCACAGCAAAGGCAGCGGCCCTCAAGCCGTGGAAGAAAGAAGAAAAGATACTGACAGCATGAGTCAGTGGCAAAAACTTTGGACATTGACAAAAATTTGGACTTTGATATGCTAAAGACTTTTACAGTTACAAGCCAGCAAGGAAGGAAAGAATAAATGGACTGATATGGGAGCAGCAGAAATAGGACCGTGTATGGTGAACAGTCAACAGCACTTGCCTACCACAGTTCCTGTATCCCATGATGGCCCAGCTGATGGACGGAAAGACCCACCTAGTAAAGTGGCAATGACGACGACGCTTGAAAGAGGATGGGTGACTCCTGGGTTCTCTGTAGCTGCTGCATCATTTGTCCAGTTTAGCATGATCTATGCCATAGGTGAGTCAGGGCAGAAGTAAATTTGCCACATCACACTTGCCGGGACCACTCTACCCATTTCAGGGATTGCAAATTGACTACGTTCAGCTCCCACTTGTTGGGAAGTATGAATACGTGCTTGTTGTTGATGTCTTTGCAGGTTGGAGGCCAACTCCCTGTTACCAAGGTAAACAAGTAGGTAACCGCAAAGAAGCTCATGAATGAGGTAAACTGTGAATATGGGGTACCAGAAGTGATTCAGAGTTAGACAGAGGTACAAACTTCGCAGGTGAATATAACATGTCATGTCTACTCTGGGTGTATCCCAGGCCTTTTACATACTCTACCACCTTTAGAGTAGTGGAAAGGTGGAGAGACGTAGTGGCACGCTAAAAAGTAAGATTCTTAAAAATGACGCCACTTTGAAAAGACTGTCATTCAATAGCCCTATTCAGTGTTAGATATGAACCCAGGGGGGGGATCATGCATTATCTCCCTCCGAGATTGTTTGGGCTAGCCCCAAGGCTAGGTCGTTACTATCCTCAGTAGTTACAATTACAATCTGATGTGTTGACTAAGTATGTGATTTCCGTTGTTAAAGCACTAATCAAAGCCTATGCACAGGTGTTCTCTTCCAGACTCAGAGGCAGACACTGGGACACATATCTTGCAGCCTGGGGATTGGGTGTGCGTCAAGGATTTCCTCAGGAAGCACCCTCTTGAGCCCCGATTTGATGGTCCCTACCAGGTGCTTCTGACTACTGCCACAGCTGTGAAACTAGCCGAAAGACTTACATGGATCCACGCTTCATACTGTAAGAAAGCCTCAGATCCGGGAGACCAGTCTTAGTTGTGCCGATGACATTACTCTGGTCAGGGCTAGTGAGAGAGGAGGGTGGCAACTGGAATCCTTAGTCGGAAGAATATGAGGGTATGGTTACCTTCTGGTATAACTCGTCCAATACTCAAGTAGCCGCATATTCCTTCGACTATTGTACTGTGGTCCCGTGTCTAGGCGCAAGATCCCACCGCAGGCCAGATTTAGCTCAGTCCAGCTGGTTATATGACTTATATACCCGGGGAATACAATATGTTTGCACCACTGATAATGTCTGGGGAGAAGACTGCCGTTATTGGGGATTAGTGGAACGGGACGCAGGAACAGACGGGTCCTATAAACCACGAAGTGCCTTAAATAAGAAAGATAAGAGCGGGAAGTCCCTAATTAGTCGTATAACCCTCCTTGAGAATAATAAGGACAGCAGGTATTGGAAGGCTGAACTTAGTATGTTGCTTGGTTTTAATGCGGTTTTTACACTAACCATGGGAGATCCAAGCCCGGGGGACGGGGGGACTTACAGTTTGGAGACATACCGGTACGGGAGGACAGATCCCTTAGGGAAGTTTAAAATAAGGGATATGGTAGACGCACCCGAATGGAAGCTTTCACTTAGTCCCGTGCCCATAATTAACCCCCTGCGCCGTAAGATAAAGACCTTGACGAACATGATGATCATAGCCGACCCTACCTTTGTGGACACCTTGACAGTAGCGACTGGCTACTCTGACCAGAATCTCTGGTTGGAGTTGATGAGGTACAATGCTAACAGGAGCAACAAGTCTAACTGTTGCGTGTGCGGTAGTGCCCGACTACACTCGGGGATGGTCCCCCTAAATCTCCCGGTAGATGCTGAAGAGTGGTTTCTTAGTCTCTTCACGAGCATTTCCGCTAATTACACTGTCCGTGAGAAGTGGAAGAAGGAATACTCTATAACTACTTAAGTGTTTTGCACCGGAGAGAGTATTATTGACTACCCTGGAAACTACACCTGCCAGGCAAATGGGCAGGGTGGAGGGAGATTTTTGGGGAACTCACTAACGGGTATTGCTCCTCCTACGGTACCATAGGAGGGGAATGGATGCAGAATAAGGTCCAGTCCTTAGGAGACGTTTACTGGCTTTGTGGAGACATGAGATAGAGGACCCGCCTGGAGGGTAATTGGACAGGGGAGTGTGCCTTAGTAAAGCCCTTATGCTCCTCCACATCCTGTCAGACAGCATTGAGGATAATGAGGTTACCTCCAATAGTTACTTTATCTCGATCCAACTCAGTCTGTGTTTTGGGGTTATCCTGTCATGTTGGTCTATCCTTGTTTTCCACATAGGTACGGCGGTTCCTTCCAGTCTTGTCACTAGGTAGTGTAGGGTCAGTGTCGGCGGCCTGGACGTGTCCACCTTCAGGGCTATCTCCAGGAGGGACATTGGTGTGGGTGAAGATTAGGGAGTCCCACGCCGTGCGTACCTGTGCACACTACTAGTATTGTAACATTATACTAGAGCGAGAAGAGAGACTCCTGGTGGTAGTTTTGATCTACACGTGTACATTGACGTTATAGGATAGCCAAGGGGGGTACCTGACGAGTTTTAAAAATTAGAGACCAAGTTAAAACTAGAGTCGAGTCCATTTTTCTGATCATTATGGTAAATAAAACGTTGACTGGATTAAGTATGTTTATTATAACTAGCAGCGGTTTATAAATTATACTAGAGATGCCTTATAGGGACTAGTCGACCAATA
The DNA here is from genome assembly GCF_035609145.1 of Eleutherodactylus coqui. Taxonomy (NCBI): domain Eukaryota; kingdom Metazoa; phylum Chordata; class Amphibia; order Anura; family Eleutherodactylidae; genus Eleutherodactylus; species Eleutherodactylus coqui. The sequence continues at coordinate 193,470,852 of NC_089842.1, forward strand.
GGACCTACCTCGGCTATGACTTTTCAAAATAGAATGGCCTTAGATATGATTTTAGCTAAAAAGGGGAGTGTCTGTAAGATGATAGGGGAGACTTGTTGTATCTACATCCCAGACGACACGTGACCCGCGGGTAAAGACGCAGTTGCCATTAAGAAGCTGACCGCACTAACTAAAAAGAGCTAACCTTTGGGACCAGTACTCGCCATGGATGAGCGGGTGGTAAAGGATCCTGGCACAGACGGCGTCGCTGTTGTATGTGAACTGATTATCTTTTCCGTTCTAGTCTGCTGTGTTATCCCCTGTGTCAGAGAGAGACCTGTGAAACTGATGCTGGAAAAGCCGCTCCCACAATGAGCTTGCTGGATGCATCCCCAGAAGGGGTGGACAAGTCCTACACCCCCTTGAAGACCCTAAATCGAACCTTCAACGCGCTCCGATTATAGGCTCACGCGCAGAGAACTGTGAAAATTAGATGGAGAGTTAGAGGATGGACATTTTAAGGGGGGATTGTGATAGACATGATAATTAGTCAGTGTAAAATGTCTATTGATTTGTACTAAACTAGATGTATTACACAGCTGTAGTGACTTTAACTCTTTAAGAGGCTAATGACTGCATAATTTCATTATAGTAATTGCTGGACAATGGCATGGTGAAAAGATTTGTGTGTGGTATAATGTTAGCCTAGTGTATATATATACTATGTTGCACAAGCAGCCGCTAAGAGTTAAAGGTCATAGTATTACATGTGTACCTGTATGCAATACTGAGTGTTTTCCTAGCCCTTTTCCACCCCCCACACAGACACTACTTAAACAATGACTTGTCACGTACACAGAAATTCCTATGTCTAAACTGCATGCTAAAGAGGACAAAGTCCAAACTACACTGGACTTGGGGAAGGGTGGGCAGGGAGGCAGAGGACTCTATATAACCTAGCGAATAAGAATATATATATGTTACTGATGTAATCTGTTAAACGCCCATAAAGGGCAGGTATTATGTTTACAATAAAAGGGGCTGTCTGGATGTCTCTGCCAGAGAGCCATTTTAGACATGAGACTGATACCTTACGTCTGATCTGGTCGATGATGTGTGCACACTATACAATTTGGAAGCTACAGAATACCCTGAAGCCTGCTGGAGGAAAATATGATCTAGCTCAAGCTCACTTGTGGAATTTTTGACGCAGATCTGCCTTAAGAAGTGACACATAACAGCCTTCTATTGTGAAAACAGCAATACTGTGTGATATTGTAAACGGATTTGGGTGCACATTCCATGCCAAAATAAATCCCAAAATCCACTGTGTGAAGATACCTGCTCTCAGGCATCTGTTGAAACGCCACACTAAATGCTGTAAAAACCACCTGTGTGAGAGCACCTGTGGATATGCTACGGGTTTTCACTGGATATCTATTGGAAGAAAAACTCTACAAACCGCCTGAGATACGTCACACCTAGATCATGCGGTGTGTGGATGAAACCACTAGTATGCCAAAAAAAAAGCAAGACGAGAAGAAAAACACTACAGAAAAAACACTGTATTGTGTATAATATTAATATCTGGCTGCTTCATTTTCCACTTTGCAAGGTTAAGGGGGTTGTCAGGGCCCCTTTTAGAAGTCTGTATCCGTCAATTTGGGGTTTCTCCCCAATTTCTGAAATGGGTATCACTAATTTATAAATTCTGAATCGCCCACATTATAGTTAATGATTAGAGATGAGCGAGCATACTCGTCCGAGCTTGATGCTCGTTCGAGTATTAGGGTGCTCGAGATGCTTGTTACTCGAGACGAGCACCACGCAGTACTCATCTCGATTAAACGAGCACTGACCATTGAATTCAATGGAGCAAGCAATACAGCCGACTCCATTGAAAGCAATGGGTTGCCGGCGAGCGCGGGATGAATTTTCGGGAAGGGCTTAAAAATATAAGCCCTTACCTGAAAATCATCCTAAAATGTGTAACAATAAAAAAAAAATTTATACTCACCTTTCCGCTGCAGCCGGAGTTCAGCCGCGTCTGGCCAGCAGTTTTCCTGAACTGCTTTCTGTAGTATTCAGCAGGTGGGGATTTAAAATCCCCGCCTGCTGAATGGGCTGCCTCTGATTGGTCACAGCTCTCACCAATCAGAGGCAGCTCTCACTCACCCATTCATGAATTCATGAATGGGTGAGTGAGAGCTGCCTCTGATTGGCTGAGCACAGGGACCAATCAGGGGCAGCTCTCAGCTGTCATTCAGCTGAACTGTGCTGTGTCTGTTGCCTTAAATCAACCCATCAACCCGTTTTCAGTTCTCATTGATGACTGATGTTGACAAATGGCCACTCCCCTGCTTATCTTAAAGTTTTGGTTTCTTCTCCTTGATACTTCTTCACCCAATGCTTCACATTGCTAATGTCCATTACAGCGTCCCCATCAACATTCTTCAGCCGATTATGGATTTCCTTAGGTGCACACCCCTCTTTTGTCAGAAATTCAGTGGCGGCTCTTTGTATTAGCCTCAGATCCATAAATCACTCAGTCTGAAAAAGAAAAGCATACATTAGTAGAGTAAAGACACTGATATAACATCGTTCATGACCACTTACGGTCACTCGGACAGATGAAAAGCTAGACATAGAGGCATTCATGTTTGATTTGCAAACTGTCACCTAGTTCGGGGCGAGGTTCTCCCCTGTCCTCCGGAGGAGTGTATTGGACCAGTTGATTGGCTGGGGGCACCTCCAGGAGAGGCCCAGCTCCTGTCACCATAATTTCACGGCCCATATAGGTGACTGGTAACATCAGCAGGGCTTCATGGCTGTGTTCTGGCCATACTAGCTCAGTAGTATGCCTTGCTTTATAGTAGCCCCATGGGATGGCAGAAGGCCACAGGCATTGGGTGAAACTCTGGTACTCTCCAGCCTTCATAAGTAATACAGAAAAACTTTAACTATAATAAATGCCTATTGAGCTGAAATGTAACAACAAAACAGTCCTCTTCCGATCTATGGGTACTGTTTAATAATAGCGACCCGTTTTCCGCATTACTAAAGTCCAGGTGTAGATCAGATCGTATCTAGCCCAATGCGCTTACCCATTGTCCTGATCTCTTACAATTGTCTCTTACAAAATCAGAAGCTGGAAGGAGCAAGACAGCGGCTGGTGGCAGCCAACAGTACAAAGAATGCATATAGGTTCCGCAATTTCACCCCTGTGCAAGAGAAGAGACAAAAGTGTTCCATTGCATCAACAGTTGAGTGTGGAGGGAGAGTGCCGGCCACATGGGGGTACCTTCAACCCTCATGTGGTGAAGAATGGAAGAGGAAGAGAGGTACCCTGATGACCTAGTCCCAGGACCCCTATCCTAGGAGAGAGAGAGAGAGAGAGAGAGAGAGAGAGAGAGAGAGACCGCCGTGCAGTGTTCAGAAACCTGTCCAAAAGTGAATGTCAATGGAGTGATTTGTCCTCCTCCGGTGTGTGTATTCAGGAGGGAGTCATACAGATAACTTGGACTGTAGGCCCGGTGTCACCCTGTGTTGTTTCTCCCTAAACTCCGTAATTTGTCCTTCAGCACTGGTGTAAGAATAATTATGCAAGTAAAGTCCAGTCACTGACCGTCCCCAGTGACTGAAGTTGTCAAGTTATTTGTGTGTGGACTCTCTTACTTTTCCCATTGGACATCCTGCAGAGTAAGGAACGGTTGCGTCACCTGTGACATTTCTTCAAATCCACTACACCACCTATTCAGGTAACCATTGCCTCAGCGTTGCCTGGAAGACGCCTGGCGGTGCCTTGGCCAAGTTTGCACGTGTCCCTCAGGGGAGGAGTTGGTAGTGCCACCGTAACATCCCTAACAACTACCCCCGCCATCTCCTCAGTGGTGTGCCTTGTGTCTCAGTCATTGCAGTTACATCTCAGGAAGATATACAAATGATTAGAGTTGTGGTGTGATTAGATGAACGGTCTTTTCATCTGAGGTCCTACAAGAGGTTCCACCCTTGGCCTGTAAGAAAGCTCTCAGAGGCTCCTTGTGTGTAGTGATCTCTTTTTCGCTTGTGTAGAGTTTGTTGACCACTACGATATAATCAAAGAGATTTTGCCCAGTAAACAGGAGGTGTCGGGACCAGTGGATGTGTGAGGGCACACAAGGCGACATGGCTCAGGATGCCATTGACAGACTACCAGCAGAGAGGACCATCTGATCATCCGACTAGCACTAGCTGCTCCAAAACTGTTTTGTTGTCTGCCGTCCAGAGACAGGTGGCACCATTGTTACAGGCCCTTGTGTCTGTCAGAACCATTTCAGGGTGCTTGGCTGAAGGACATTTGGTCTCACAGTGCCCATTACATGTACGGTCCTTGACACCCACCCACTGTCACCTTCATTTGCAGTAGTGTTGCGCATGACAAATCTGGACAGCTACAGAGTGGAACCGGGTTGTATTCAGCGATTTATCCAGGTTTAGTTTGAGTACTGCCGAGGTCTGTGTTGATATCTGGAGACCACTGGGTGAGCGCCTCAATCCTGCCTTTGCTGTGGAGCAGCACACTGCCCCCTGCTGGTGTGATAGTCTGGGGGGCCATCACATAGGACAGCCGGTCACCCCTAGTGGTGGTACAAGGGACAATGACTGCTCAGTGATATGTTCAGGACATCTTGCAGCCACATGTGTTTCTCTCATGGCGGCTTCCAAAAGGCATTTTCCAGCAGGATAATGCTCAGCCGCACACACAAAGGGGTCACAGGAATGTCCCTACAACATTGTCACACTTTCGTGGCTGCCCGGTCGTTAGATTTATCACCAATAGAACAGGTATGTGACCATCTAGGACATCAAATTCAACAGCCTATGAGTCTAGAGGCTCGGTTACATCAAATGTGGATTGATATGCTGCAGGATAGCATACGGAACTTGTATGCCTCTATTCCCAAACATATCACATCTTACATCCAAGCTAGAGGCGGCCCAAGAGGGTACTGGAGCCTCCATGCCCCGCGAATCACATCTTGTATCTAAGCTAGAGGTGGCCCAACAGGGTACTAGAATCTCCATGCCTGCCCATATCATATCTTGTATCCAAGCTAGAGGCAGCCCAACAGTGTATTAGAGCCTCCAAGCTCCCCTCCCCTCAATATCACATTTTGTATCCAAGCTAGAGGTGGCCCAACAGGGTACTAGAGCCTCCATGCCACCTATATCACATCTTGTATCCAAGCTAGAGGCGGAACAACAGGGTACTAGAGCCTACATACACCCCATATCACATCTTGTATCCAAGCTCGAGGTGGCACAACAGGGTACTAGAGTCTCCATGCCCCCGGTATCACATTGGTATCCAAGCTCAAGGCGGCCCAACAAGGTACTAGAGTCTTCATGCTCACCCCCCCCCCCCCCTCCCCGTATCACATCTTGTATCCAAGCTAGAGGCGGCACAACAGGGTACTAGAGCCTCCCTATTCAACCATATCACATCTTGTATCCGAACCAGAGGCGGTACAACAGGGTACTAGAACCTCCCTATTCGCCCGTATCACATGTTGTATCCAACCTAGAGGTGGCCCAACAGGGTACTAGAGCCTCCATGTCCCCGGTATCACATTGGTATCCAAGCTCAAGGCGGCCCAACAAGGTACTAGAGTCTTCATGCTCACACCCCCCCCCCCCTTCCCCGTATCACATCTTGTATCCAAGCTAGAGGTGGCACAACAGGGTACTAGAGCCTCCCTATTCAACCATATCACGTCTTGTATCCAAGCTAGGGGTGGGCCAACAGGGTACTAGAGCCTCCATGCCAGCATCACATTGGTATCGAAGCTCGAGGCGGCCCAACAAGGTACTAAAGTCTCCATGCCCCCCCTTCCGTATCACATCTTATATCCAAGCTAGAGGCAGCACAACAGGGTACTACAGCCTTCCTATTCACCCATATCACGTCTTGTATCCAAGCTAGGGGTGGGCCAACAGGGTAGTAGAGCCTCCATGTCCCCAGTATTACATCTTGTATCCAAGCTAGAGGCGGTACAACAGGGTACTAGAGCCTCCATGTCCTCCGTATCACATCTTGTATCCAACCTAGAGGCAATATAGCAGAGTACTAAAGCCTCCCTATCCGCCCATATTAGAGCCTCAATGCCTGTCCATATCACATCTTGCATCCAAGATAGAGGCAGCCCAACAGGGTACTAGAGCCTCCATGCCCCCTTATCACATTTTGTATCCAAGCTAGAGGAGGTACAACAGGGTACTAGAGCCTCCATGCCCACCCGTATCACATCTTGTATCCAGGCAAGAGGCAGTACAACAGAGTACTAGAGTCTCCATGCCCCCTTCATATCACATCTTTATCCAAGCGAGAGACGGCCCAAAAGTGTACTAGAGCCTCCATGTCCCCGGTATCACATCTTGTATCCAAGCTAGAGGTGGTACAACAAGGTACTACATCCTCCATGCCTGTATCACATTTGCTATCCAAGCTAGAGGCGCTACAATAGGGTACTAGAGCCTCCTTCCCGTATGACATCTTGTAGCCAAGCTAGAGGTGGTACAGCAGGGTACTAGAGCCTCCATGCCCACCCGTATCACATCTTGTATCCAAGCAGGAGGCAGTACAACAGAGTACTAGAGTCTCCATGCCCCCATGTCTCCACATATCACATCTTGTATCCAAGCGAGAGACGGCCCAAAATGGTACTAGAGCCACCATGTCCCCGGTATCACATCTTGTATCCAAGCTAGAGGTGGTACAACAAGGTACTACATCCTCCATGCCTGTATCACATTTGCTATCCAAGCTAGAGGCGGTACAATAGGGTACTAGAGCCTTCTTCCCGTATGACATCTTGTAGCCAAGCTAGAGGTGGTACAACAGGGTACTAGAGCCTCCATGCCCCCCGTATCACACCTTGTATCCAAGCTAGAGGTGGCGCAGCAGAGTCTGGGATGACTTAGTGAATCCTGCACTGAGCAGGGGGTTGGACCCGATGACCCTGGAGGTCCCCTCCAACTCTACTATTCTATGAGTACTAGAGCCTCCCTATCTGTCCATATCACAGCTTGGCCCAACAGGGTACTAGAATCTACCTCCAAGGGGTCGGTTTACTCTGATATTGTAATCACTTACTTATCATAACATTACAATTACACAGGGAAAGTTTACTTTGATTCTGCCATCTTTTTCTGGGGGGGGGGGGGGGCGTTGGTTTTTTTGACGCGTATATAAATGAGATCAGGCATGTAACGATAACAGCCATCCAGAAGATGGCAGCACATTGGAGCTGGCTTAGAAATCCAGCTATCCGGTCATCGATTTTTCTTGTCTAACAAGATTCCATTGATCTACTACTCTAGCCTATCCCGCTTATAGCGTCCTCAACTACACTGGATCGCTGCGCTCGACCCGAGTCACGTGTGCTATCCCTGGTTTTCGCAGGGACGGCCACGTGACGTTGACGCCACGCCCGCATTGGAATCCGTTTGTGCGTTCTGGCGTCACAATATCGGGGGCGTGGTCGAACACAGGATCGTGCACATGCGCAGACATTTTGTCAGTGCTGGTGGAGGTTCCGGCGCTGTGGCCGTGCTGCGCTTTAGCTGCAGTCATGGTGAAGAAGCGGAAGAATCGAAAGAACCGGATAGTGATCGACTCGGACTCGGATGATAGCGGCAGCGATGACAACCTGGACCAGGTGGGCGGCCGGTTCCTTAGTAGCTCACTGCTCCCGCCTGGGCCAAGTCACCTTCTCCCGGGCCCGGGCACACTGCAGCCGCCCGACCCTTTATGTTCCCCGCCGAGCGCTCTGCTTACTGCGGTGTGGAGTACTAGCTCCGCGGGCGGCTGATGTGATGGTGGAGACAGACATAGCCGTCCCTCCAGTGTAGCCATTGCTCAGAGGCTTCCAGTAATCCGGTAGTGCCATAAACTGTGCTGCTCATCCGCTCCCCGGCTGCTATGAGTGGCCCCTGCTCTGTAGTGTAATATGTATAATACCGCCATACTGTGTAATATCTTCCCGGTCCTGCCAAGTGATGCTGTTATCTATGGTGCAGGGGGAGCGCTGTGTTGGATATGATGTGCTCCTAGAGAAGGCCATGATTAAACAATATACCGTCACCCATCATGCTTGTCTTCGGTGTCACCCGAGAACCCGCTTTAGGGCGCATTCACACACTAATTTCAGTTTGTGAATGTGCAGCGTATTAATGGACCAAAATCCACTGCGTCCCCATGTTTTACTGCTCATCCGCAGCCTGTTTACACACGTAAAACACCTGAGATCCCATGTGTAGTAAAAGCGCACGAGATCCCATGTGTAGTAAAAGCGCACGAGATCCCATGTGTAGTAAAAGCGCACGAGATCCCATGTGTAGTAAAAGCGCACGAGATCCCATGTGTAGTAAAAGCGCACGAGATCCCATGTGTAGTAAAAGCGCACGAGATCCCATGTGTAGTAAAAGCGCACGAGATCCCATGTGTAGTAAAAGCGCACGAGATCCCATGTGTAGTAAAAGCGCACGAGATCCCATGCGTAGTAAAAGCGCACGAGATCCCATGCGTAGTAAAAGCGCACGAGATCCCATGCGTAGTAAAAGCGCACGAGATCCCATGCGTAGTAAAAGCGCACGAGATCCCATGCGTAGTAAAAGCGCACGAGATCCCATGCGTAGTAAAAGCGCACGAGATCCCATGCGTAGTAAAAGCGCACGAGATCCCATGCGTAGTAAAAGCGCACGAGATCCCATGCGTAGTAAAAGCGCACGAGATCCCATGCGTAGTAAAAGCGCACGAGATCCCATGCGTAGTAAAAGCGCACGAGATCCCATGCGTAGTAAAAGCGCACGAGATCCCATGCGTAGTAAAAGCGCACGAGATCCCATGCGTAGTAAAAGCGCACGGGATCCCATGCGTAGTAAAAGCGCACGGGATCCCATGCGTAGTAAAAGCGCACGGGATCCCATGCGTAGTAAAAGCGCACGGGATCCCATGCGTAGTAAAAGCGCACGGGATCCCATGCGTAGTGAAAGCGCACGGGATCCCATGCGTAGTGAAAGCGCACGGGATCCCATGCGTAGTGAAAGCGCACGGGATCCCATGCGTAGTGAAAGCGCACGGGATCCCATGCGTAGTGAAAGCGCACGGGATCCCATGCGTAGTGAAAGCGCACGGGATCCCATGCGTAGTGAAAGCGCACGGGATCCCATGCGTAGTGAAAGCGCACGGGATCCCATGCGTAGTGAAAGCGCACGGGATCCCATGCGTAGTGAAAGCGCACGGGATCCCATGCGTAGTGAAAGCGCACGGGATCCCATGCGTAGTGAAAGCGCACGGGATCCCATGCGTAGTGAAAGCGCACGGGATCCCATGCGTAGTGAAAGCGCACGGGATCCCATGCGTAGTGAAAGCGCACGGGATCCCATGCGTAGTGAAAGCGCACGGGATCCCATGCGTAGTGAAAGCGCACGGGATCCCATGCGTAGTGAAAGCGCACGGGATCCCATGCGTAGTGAAAGCGCACGGGATCCCATGCGTAGTGAAAGCGCACGGGATCCCATGCGTAGTGAAAGCGCACGGGATCCCATGCGTAGTGAAAGCGCACGGGATCCCATGCGTAGTGAAAGCGCACGGGATCCCATGCGTAGTGAAAGCGCACGGGATCCCATGCGTAGTGAAAGCGCACGGGATCCCATGCGTAGTGAAAGCGCACGGGATCCCATGCGTAGTGAAAGCGCACGGGATCCCATGCGTAGTGAAAGCGCACGGGATCCCATGCGTAGTGAAAGCGCACGGGATCCCATGCGTAGTGAAAGCGCACGGGATCCCATGCGTAGTGAAAGCGCACGGGATCCCATGCGTAGTGAAAGCGCACGGGATCCCATGCGTAGTGAAAGCGCACGGGATCCCATGCGTAGTGAAAGCGCACGGGATCCCATGCGTAGTGAAAGCGCACGGGATCCCATTGGTTACATGCGTAGTGAAAGCGCACGGGATCCCATTGGTTACATGCGTAGTGAAAGCGCACGGGATCCCATTGGTTACATGCGTAGTGAAAGCGCACGGGATCCCATTGGTTACATGCGTAGTGAAAGCGCACGGGATCCCATTGGTTACATGCGTAGTGAAAGCGCACGGGATCCCATTGGTTACATGCGTAGTGAAAGCGCACGGGATCCCATTGGTTACATGCGTAGGGAAAGCGCACGGGATCCCATTGGTTACATGCGTAGGGAAAGCGCACGGGATCCCATTGGTTACATGCGTAGGGAAAGCGCACGGGATCCCATTGGTTACATGCGTAGGGAAAGCGCACGGGATCCCATTGGTTACATGCGTAGGGAAAGCGCACGGGATCCCATTGGTTACATGCGTAGGGAAAGCGCACGGGATCCCATTGGTTACATGCGTAGGGAAAGCGCACGGGATCCCATTGGTTACATGCGTAGGGAAAGCGCACGGGATCCCATTGGTTACATGCGTAGGGAAAGCGCACGGGATCCCACTGGTTACATGCGTAGCGAAAGCGCACGGGATCCCACTGGTTACATGCGTAGCGAAAGCGCACGGGATCCCACTGGTTACATGCGTAGCGAAAGCGCACGGGATCCCACTGGTTACATGCGTAGCGAAAGCGCACGGGATCCCACTGGTTACATGCGTAGCGAAAGCGCACGGGATCCCACTGGTTACATGCGTAGCGAAAGCGCACGGGATCCCACTGGTTACATGCGTAGCGAAAGCGCACGGGATCCCACTGGTTACATGCGTAGCGAAAGCGCACGGGATCCCACTGGTTACATGCGTAGCGAAAGCGCACGGGATCCCACTGGTTACATGCGTAGCGAAAGCGCACGGGATCCCACTGGTTACATGCGTAGCGAAAGCGCACGGGATCCCACTGGTTACATGCGTAGCGAAAGCGCACGGGATCCCACTGGTTACATGCGTAGCGAAAGCGCACGGGATCCCACTGGTTACATGCGTAGCGAAAGCGCACGGGATCCCACTGGTTACATGCGTAGCGAAAGCGCACGGGATCCCACTGGTTACATGCGTAGCGAAAGCGCACGGGATCCCACTGGTTACATGCGTAGCGAAAGCGCACGGGATCCCACTGGTTACATGCGTAGCGAAAGCGCACGGGATCCCACTGGTTACATGCGTAGCGAAAGCGCACGGGATCCCACTGGTTACATGCGTAGCGAAAGCGCACGGGATCCCACTGGTTACATGCGTAGCGAAAGCGCACGGGATCCCACTGGTTACATGCGTAGCGAAAGCGCACGGGATCCCACTGGTTACATGCGTAGCGAAAGCGCACGGGATCCCACTGGTTACATGCGTAGCGAAAGCGCACGGGATCCCACTGGTTACATGCGTAGCGAAAGCGCACGGGATCCCACTGGTTACATGCGTAGCGAAAGCGCACGGGATCCCACTGGTTACATGCGTAGCGAAAGCGCACGGGATCCCACTGGTTACATGCGTAGCGAAAGCGCACGGGATCCCACTGGTTACATGCGTAGCGAAAGCGCACGGGATCCCACTGGTTACATGCGTAGCGAAAGCGCACGGGATCCCACTGGTTACATGCGTAGCGAAAGCGCACGGGATCCCACTGGTTACATGCGTAGCGAAAGCGCACGGGATCCCACTGGTTACATGCGTAGCGAAAGCGCACGGGATCCCACTGGTTACATGCGTAGCGAAAGCGCACGGGATCCCACTGGTTACATGGGTAGCGAAAGCGCACGGGATCCCACTGGTTACATGGGTAGCGAAAGCGCACGGGATCCCACTGGTTACATGGGTAGCGAAAGCGCACGGGATCCCACTGGTTACATGGGTAGCGAAAGCGCACGGGATCCCACTGGTTACATGGGTAGCGAAAGCGCACGGGATCCCACTGGTTACATGGGTAGCGAAAGCGCACAAGATCCCACTGGTTACATGGGTAGCGAAAGCGCACAAGATCCCAATGGTTACATGCGTAGCGAAAGCGCACGGGATCCCACTGGTTACATGCGTAGCGAAAGCGCACAAGATCCCACTGGTTACATGGGTAGCGAAAGCGCACAAGATCCCACTGGTTACATGGGTAGCGAAAGCGCACAAGATCCCACTGGTTACATGGGTAGCGAAAGCGCACAAGATCCCACTGGTTACATGGGTAGCGAAAGCGCACAAGATCCCAATGGTTACATGCGTAGCGAAAGCGCACAAGATCCCAATGGTTACATGCGTAGCGAAAGCGCACAAGATCCCAATGGTTACATGCGTAGCGAAAGCGCACAAGATCCCAATGGTTACATGCGTAGCGAAAGCGCACAAGATCCCAATGGTTACATGCGTAGCGAAAGCGCACAAGATCCCATTTGATTGTGTTAATAGAAGCTGCACGGGATCCCATTGGTTACATATGTAGTAAAAGCAAACAAGATCCCATTGATTCTGTTAATAGAAATCGTCCAAGATCCCATTGATTCTGTTAATAGAAATCGTCCAAGATCCCATTGATTCTGTTAATAGAAATCGTCCAAGATCCCATTGATTCTGTTAATAGAAATCGTCCAAGATCCCATTGGTTACATGTGTAGTAAAAATGCAGCATATTCGCAGGTTTCCTGTGTATTTACGCATGCCCATTGTTCTCAGTGGGCTAGTATGATGTGTATACGTGATTCACGGCTGTGAAAGACTGCATAGAACTCAATGGGCTGTATTCACTGCGCATTACACGTGTTTGTAAAAAACAAAAAAAACCTCATATAATACTCTTCATAGTTACGCTTGTGTGAATCAGCCCTCAGGTGTGATGCCAATTTTAAAATGTATCCCCCTAACCACTGGATGTGTGACTGGCGGGGATCCAACCATTGGAACCTCAGTGATATAAAGAATGGGGTCCTGAGACCCCTGAATGGGGAGCAGCAGTTGGTTACGTGCAGCAATCTCTATGATATGGACTTTCATTGCTCCATGCACACCTGCGTGTGGGCACCATGTATCCATACGCAAGAGAAATAAATTGTGGCATGCTCTATTTCTCTGTGTGTGATACGCTACCCTTCTATGGTGCTGTGTGTGATGTGTTGCCTGTAAGCAATACACGGTGTACAGGCAGCGTTCGATATGCATCCCCGATCTAAAAGGAGCGGGAAATTAAAAAATAAAATAAAAATCACACTGCGCATGTCCGTAATGTGTAATTAGTGGACATGCACAGTGCCATACTTGGCCCATACGCGGTCTCTGCCAGCTGTGTATCTCCCCACATGACCCCGCACCTCTTGCCACCCATAGGGATGCATTAGCATCAACACGGCAAGAAAAAGCATGTGGATGTGGTTTTTTTCTGTTTTTTTTTTCCCCCAGCACACGAGTCGCACACACGGGAAGAAATTGCAGCATGCTCTATTTCCCTGCAAATCCTACAGGGACCGCTTCCATTGAAGTCAATGGAAGCTGTCCCCGCCGTGGAACACCCGCAGCTGTCACTGTTGAGGTGCCACGTATCCGCGGGAAAGCAGGGGATTCAAAAACGAAAAAGTGAGCACTGCACATGTAAACTTTGAGAAAACTGAACATATCGCGGACGGTTCATAACAAAAATGATGTCCACTGGCAAATAAGGAATGTTTACATCTCGTTATGGCAACATCAGACTTTGTGTTTAATATTCCGAAAACAGCACCCTGGACCGGACCTGAATAAAACCCCTTGCGGCCATTAATGGGAGCTGATGGGATGGAGACCAATAGGTTTCTGGTTTGGCAGGCTTTCAGCGGTTTTCATTAACCCTTTCCAATCCACTGTCTGACGTCTGAAGACATTATGATTTAGGGCTGTACAGCTCCGATGTTGGAAGACGTCTGTCAGGGTTCTCTTGCTGTATATTGCCAGCCTCCCTGCTGTCGGAGCCTATCCAACGCGTCACCTCATGCAGTACTGGCTTTAGCCAGCATATAGCACCTTTGTATAACGGCAGAAAAAGAGTAAGCCCCTGAGGAAAACCGGGATACAAATTGGATTGGAAAGGGTTAAACGGTTTCTGTCTTTAGAAAACAAAAATTCTATATTTGCCTATTCCTCCCCCGTCAGTCTGCTTGCTGCATCTTCTCCCCGACGATCTTCTCCTGCAGTCCCCCAGGTCACCTCACCGCAAGCCGGAAGATTCTTCTTCCCATGACAAAGTATCCATTCTCTGCAGTTTCCTTCCTGCAGGGTAATGTACCCGGTCACTAGTGACGCAACGCTCATAGCCTCGCAGGGAGTACCCAGCCATTGCCGAGACTGTGCATGCACTCTGTGTCTCTGCAATAGTATATGTACACTCGTGGTGAGACAGTGCGCATGCGCAGTCTCAGCCATAGATCGGTACTTCCTTCCTAGGCAGTGAACGTTACATCACTAGTGACATAACCTACACTGACCTGTAGGAAGAAGAAAGAACGCTCCATAACAAGAAGAGCATCCGGTCGGCTTGCGGTAAGGTGACCCGGAGGACTGGAGAAGTTCAGCGAGGAGAAGATGCGATAAGAAGACTGACTAGGGAGGGATAGGTAAGTATTGAGTTTTTTTTTTTTCAAATGACAAAATCCCTTTAAAGGGGTTGTCCCGCGAAAGCAAGTGGGGTTATACACTTCTGTATGGCCATATTAATGCACTTTGTAATATACATTGTGCATTAATTATGAGCCATACAGAAGTTATTCACTTACCTGCTCCGTTGCTAGCGTCCTCGTCTCCATGGTGCCGTCTAATTTCAGCGTCTAATCGCCCGATTAGACGCGCTTGCGCAGTCCGGTCTTCTCCCTGGTGAATGGGGCCGCTCGTGCCGGAAGCTGGTCCTCGTAGCTCCGCCCCGTCATGTGTGCCGATTCCAGCCAATCAGGAGGCTGGAATCGGCAATGGACCGCACAGAGCCCACGGTGCACCATGGGAGAAGACCCGCGGTGCATCGTGGGTGAAGATCCCGGCGGCCATCTTGCTAAGGTAAGGAAGAAGTCGCCGCAGCGCGGGGATTCGGGTAAGTACTAAACGTTTTTTTTTTTTAACACATGCATTGGGTTTGTCTCGCGCCGAACGGGGGGCCTATTGAATAAAAAAAAAAAACCCGTTTCGGCGCGGGACAACCCCTTTAAGGGCCAAGAGAGGTTCCCTTCAGGTGCAGTTTTTGGGCTTGTAAACAGTCTCATGGCCCCCTAGACAGATGCCACAATGAGATGTGAACAGTCCCTACTGCGGACGCCATGTTACGCTATTATATTCCTATGTATCACATATGATGTAGTGAAGTGTACGGCATGTTTCAGTTGCTCAGATCTGCGTCCTGGTCTCCATCAACAACAGAGACCATGATACGGATCTGTCGGACGAGCGGACCCTGTCGGCTTGTAATGGTGTCTCTTGCTTGGAATGAGAACATAGCGTTGCATGCTGTGCTGTATTTTCTGTGACATGTGACTCTAGAATGTAGGGCCCGATGGAGTCACCGATGCAAATGTGAGCATCGCCTTATATCAAGTGGGGTTCTCAGTCAAAAACTCGCCATCAAGCACATTCAGTAACTTGGCTGTTCTCAGACGGACAACCAGTTGTTATGATGTGGGAATTATAAACTCCACCTGTTACGACGATTATTTTCATCTTTCAGGAGCTCCTTTCCCTTGCTAAGCGCAAGAGGAGTGATTCTGAGGAGAAGGAACAACCCGTGAGCAAACCTGCTGCAACGTCAGACTCTGAAACTTCAGACAGCGATGATGAAGTGAGTATTCATTGGTTTGCTTCATCCTTTCCATAGACAACATACAGTGTTTTCCCAGATAATAAGCCCTACCCTGACTTTCAGGGAAGGGGGTGGGGTGGTGGAAAGGTTGGCTTAAAATATAAACCCTAGCTACACTACATGTAAAAAAAAAACAAAAAAAACCTGGCAGCTGGCGTTCGTGTCCCTCGCGCTGGCCTGTGGCGCTGCTGCAGGCTTCCATGTCCTCCTGCACACCGACAGAGCAGTTCTTCATGGTAGTGTGGCTTGAATACCCCGCCTCCAGCAAGCTTGGCAAAGACCCATGTGAAGGGTCGAAACGTTGCGGTCTGTCTGATATCTGAGAAATAAAGAAGCATCCTTATGGATGCATGAATTTGCACCATATCCTGCTGCCATCCTTTATTTCTATACTGTGATATTTTGGATTCGACCCACCTCTTGGCGTGCAGGAAATTAAGGAAGAGAGCCTCCCCATTTCTGGACTTTGGTGAGTGCTGCTGATCTTCTATCACAGTAATCCCATTAAAGGGGTTATACCAAACTCTAAAGTTATCATTTCACGCATATTGTTCTATGCAGCCTTCCAAGCTGTTTTTTAAAAAAAAAATTTCAACTTCTCACTCTGTCGCTTAACGACGTTGCATATGTGCGGCCTTCATACACAATGTAATTGCATATGTACAGTGTTTTGTACGCACCCATAGAGAACAATAGGGCTCTTTCGTGTGTAATAAGCGCTAAAATGGAACATGTTGCAATTTTTTATTTTTATTTTATCAATGTAACAGCAAAAATCAATGTTTCTCATCTGTATCATTGGGGAACACAGCTCTGACCTTGGGTATAGCTTCTGCCACTAGGAGGCAACACTAAGCATAAGTGTTAACTCCTCCCACCAGCTATACCCCCCTGCAAGCATCATGCTAGCTCAGTTTTTTAGCTTAGTGTCCAGGAGGCAAGACCGTATGTCCTACAGAGACTAATCTTTTTTTCTTTTGCATTTTTTATTTTTTTCTCCGGAAGACCAGGGAATAACGGGGAGGCAGGACTCTCCCTGTTAACCCACCAAGGATGGCAAACAGAGGTGAACTCAACCCTCTGTTGTCTGCCGGGTCCCTCAGAAGGCAAGGAGGCACACTTGGCCACCAAACTGAGTGTGACCCGCCAGCCATAGAGCCCCCCTTACTTATGGTCTGGCATCCCCTGCCCCATCGAAGGCAGGCGATGGTGGGGAGAAGCTCTACTGGAGCCTGGAAGCCACCTACCGCGGTCAAGATGTAAGTATGCGGTTTTATTTTGTTAGTCCGCCGCCGTGAGGATCGTAGCTGGGTGTCTCCATGGGTGTTTTTAGCTTGTTTTTTGGCTTTGCCCGCGCCTAAGGGCCAGTGTATACGCCTGCGGCTTGTTGCGCGTTGCCTGCGTTTTGTATGGGCCGCGTGCCTGGTGCAGCCTGCGCTAGTGTGTTCTGTGGCTTACCACCTGCGCTTTTTTGTGTTTGCCGCCTTTGTCTCCTGCGGGGCCCCCTGCAGTTCTGGCTGCCCCTTCTCCACTGGTTCTTGAGCGCCACCCGCGGCTCCGGTGGGAGGCCTGCGCCCCTTGTTTTACTGAGCAGTAGCTCTATTGATGCGGCCACATGTTGGGACGGCTAGCTCCCGCCGCGCGGACGTTTGAAATTCCTGGCTCACTGGGCGTCACTGCTGTGCAACCATTGATCTGGCCAGCGCACGGCTATTGTCATCTGTGCGGTCGCAGTTTTCGGTCGCTGCGTGACAGGCGGACTCCTCTGCAGTGCTGGCGCAGCCTGTGTACGTCACTGCTTGGCCGGTGTCGGACCTGTGCATATTTTTCGCTGGGCGCTTTTTAATTGCGGTTGTCGCCGCTGCCCAGCGGGTGTAGCCCACTGCATACTATACTGTGCTGACTCCTGCAGTACTCCGGACCGGGTTGAGTCTTGCATCAGTAGCTCCCCTATTGACCCTCCTGCAGTTTCCTGCAACCAGCATACTGCACCGTCCGTGTCCAGGATGACACGCAGACGGGGCCGGCCAGAGCCACATCCAAGTGCGCTCTTGCTACGGCACAAGGGTACATCCAGCAAGGATATCCTGTCTTATTGACAACAGCGTCCAAACTGATTGTCAGCATTACTCTGGGCTTGCTGAGTCCTGTAGCACCTTCCATAAACAAGGAGTGCTCATACAGGGAGTCCCTGGACTCATGGCGCCTCTTGTCTGCTCCGGGCTGGGTTGAACATTGGCGGACTACTAGCTGCCCTGTATCGTCAGCCAGCCTACCGCAGTGTCCTACCGCAGGATGACATGCGGACGGGCCGGCCAGAGCCACATACTATGTGCGCTCTCGGAAGCTCGTCCTACTGACAAGTGTCCAGACTGGTTGTCAGCATTACCCCGGGTGTACAGAGTCCTGTAGCACCTTCCATACCGGGGACTTTCTGGACGCAGCTCCCCCACATGTCCGCTCCGCACCAGGTTGAGCCTTCACTAACAGTAGTTCACCGGTTGCCCCACCCGCAGTCCAGGATGACACGTGGACAGGGGCGGCCAGAGCCACATATAAGTGCCCTCTCGCTACGATACGAGATTACACGCAGCCGGAGAATATCGCGTCTTGCGGCAACAGTGTTCAACTCTTGTCAGAATTCTCTGGGCTGCCTGAGACCTGTGGTACCTCCCATACCGGAAGGAGTACTGTGCTCAGGGAATCCTCCGAACTCGGCGCTCCTCGTGTGTGCTTCGGTCCGGTTGAGCCATCCCTATCGTCAGGCTCTCCGGATGTTTCTCCAGCAGTTCCATGCAGCCAGACATGCCGCGGTGTCTGAGTCCATGATGACTCGCGAAGAGTGGCGGCCAGAGCCACGTGCCATGTATGCTTTCGCTACAGGACAAGATTTACATCCAGCTGGAGAATATCTCGTCTTACGAACGAGGGCTCGAACTGATAGTCAGCATTGCGCCCCAGTCTTGCTCACACCTGTGGTATCTTCTTCCGGAAGGAGCTCTTACACAGGGAGTCTCCGGGCACATCTCTCCTGTGTCTGGTCTGGATCGGGTCGAGCCCCCCACTAGCGGTAGCTCTCTGCACCCCTCCCGTACTCCCCTGCTGGCAGCTGAATGTCTCGCTTTACAGGTATTGTTACTCAAACCGACGATCAGCAATACTCCGGCCTCGTTGGGCCTGTGGTACCTTCCTCCCGGAAAGAGTATTGCACGAGAATCAGCTCCTAATGCCGGACGTGATCGAGCCTGACCTAACGGATACAATGTCGTTGCCCGCCTACAGTTTTCTCTTCCCAGTCTACCGCAGTAGGGCCTCGTACTATGTGCGCTCACTACATTTGGGATCCACTCAGAATAGGTCTCGTTCTAGGAACAAGATTGTCATACGGCCTGTTGACTTTTCTCTGGCCTTCTGAGACCTGTGGTACCTTCCAGATGGAAAGAGTACTATTCATAGGAACTCTGCAAACACATTGCGCCTCCTCTCCACTGCAGCGGATGAGCTGAGAAACTGACCCTTTTTTTTTTCTTTTTTAAAGGAACGTTTATTTAGCCAAAAGACAAACATACAGTAACAGCAGACATCATAAAGAATGCACACCTTGCTGATACATCACAGTACATGAGAACTGAGAAAAAAGACAAAAGTGAAAACACTGAGTGTCTCGCATATTTGTGTGCATTTCTCATAAAACATAATACTTGGCTGTTCATTTTCACATTTATCAACTACTCATAATGAAACAAACCCAAACCAGGGGGGGCTCCTAGTCCGGAGCCCCAAGACACCAGGAGAAAAAGAAAGAAGGAAAAAACAAGACAAAACAACCAAAAAAGGGGCAAAAAAAGATAGAACACCCCCCTCCCCCTTAAACAACAACCCTGCGCGCCTCTTAAAGACAAAAAGAATTAGCCTAAACAGTAGATCGGTTCAAGCGGGTATCCCACACCATATCTATTCCTAATATCTAGACAGGCACCTCCGGCCAGATCTATGACCTGCTGATGTGCTGTGAGCTGCTCCCTTTCGGGCGGTCTCTGAACTGCAAGTCACCTTGGGTTTTTTTTCTACGAATCTGGGCGGCTAGTTCTATCAGCCTCGTACGTTCGGACGTGGATAGCCTGCAGGCATGATACTGGTTGAGACAGAGTGCCCGCTGCCCCTGATGGGTGCAGGACAACCCACTTTTCTCCCATATGTGGATGGGCAGATGCGGGCCATAAGGAGAACTCTAAGTCAGAGCAGTCTCTAATTGAGCTACTGGAGCAAGCGCTACGGATCGCATAAGGAAGTTAACGGAGTTAAGTGGATGGATCCAGGAACACGTTGTAATGCTCCTGCGTACTGCCTGCATTATTGCTTTCGGACCGTGAGACATACTATGTTTGTACTGTTGGCAATCCTTGGGGGTCGTCCCTCTCTACTACTGAGGTCACCTCGAAAGGGACCAGCGAGATTCCCGTACCGGTGTGCCCTTGCTGTGCGGCCAACTTCTGGTGCCTGGTGGTTCATGTGGTTGCACGATAGGTTGGTACAGGCCCAATCCTAGTTAACTAACTCGTCAGTCCCTATCAAAGGTTAGACTTCATTGGAAGTCCAAGATCCCATGCAAGAGGTGCATGCTGTGGGCATTGACACAGGATTATGGGATTGAAGGATGGTTAGTATGAATCCTTTTCGCTCTACAGCTAACAAAGTAGTCGGTGGCATGGCTGGGGACGTACAGATACGCAGCATTAGGCACAGGCTGGGCTTCAGCTATCCACTTGGGTCTTGGGTCCCCCACGTTCTGGTGGTAGTCAGCTGCAAGGATGACCCCTTCAAGATAGTCAAGGGTAATCAGGAACCTTTCGTCGCAAGTTCTGTTCAACACGGGACTTCGACCCAGAAGCAGTTATGGATCGCAAAGAGTTTTTTCTTCATTGGCGTCCGAAATCGTCCTGCTTCTTGCCTCGCAGCAGGACTAGTAAGGTGATATTGGCAACCTGGAGTTATATGGAAGCTGACGTACAACTAGGTTGAATATTGGAGAGCATGCAACTCCCTGAAGTTGCGACGCTGATGGCTTCACAGCGTGTTTTCTTGGACACTGACTTTGTACCAAAGGTTGTCATCGGGAGGCGGTTGTTATCTACCTGTCATATATTCTCTCGCTGCCGCTGGTACCACGATCCACTTCAATAAAGTTTCAGGTGGGCACCTTTCTCGGTAGTGCCTCGTTCCGAGGAACGCTCTGGTGGCTAGTGGGCAGTCTGACTAGGCAAGAGTACCTCTCTCAGGTAGCAGTATTCAGTCGCGATGGCACGCTGCTGGTAATCTCGGCAAATCCGAGGGGACTCCTTGCATTGGCTCTGCTCGCGGCAGTACAGGGTTACAGTGCCAGGCAGTTATATCCTCAGGCCGTGTTACGACTCTTAGTACTCGGACAGCAGGTGCCTCGTCGGAAGCTCCTTATCAATTTTTTTTTCTCCCCGGAGGATGGATGGGCCGGTTACTTGGGCCCCTTTATGCTCCTCACTGAGCATGCTGGATGCCCAGGCATCTATTAACGTTAGTTGCAGTTAAGGAGCATATGCTTCCTTACTCATGCGACTTCTTATATTTTCCCGCCCCCTTGGGTACTGCTCTAGAATGTCCCAAGGTCTTTGCTGTGTCCCCCAATGATAACAGACGTGAAAACTAGATTTTGTAAGAACTTACCGTAAAATCTTTCTCCTCTTGTTCATTGGGGGACACAGCACCCACCCAGTCTGGAATTAGGACTGTAACGTATATTCCTTAGTTGGAGGGTCCTCGGTGCAGTCATGCACGGTGTTGGAATGAGTTACAGTTTGTGAATATTGTTATTTATTATCTATTATTGTGGTATCCTACTGGCTGCTCCTACTGCTTGCATACGACCTGAGCTAGCATGCTGCTTGCAGGAGGGGTATAGCTAGTGGGAGGAGTTAACACTTTTATGCTTAGTGTCGCCTCCTAGTGGCAGAAGCTATACCCCAAGGTCTTTGCTGTGTCCCCCAATGAACAAGATGAGAAAGAGATTTTACAGTAAGTTCTTACAAAATCTAGTTATTTGAATTGCCACGATGTACTGCGTATTATACACAATTCAAGTACTGTGTGAAAGCCAAGCTTTACCCACAGGACAATCTGTGAGGGTCTCACAGATGAGGCCTCCACTGACCCTGAGAAAAGGGCGCCTGTTTTCCTTCTTATTGTCACTGCAGGAATGCTGCTTTCACCCGCACTCACATCACATTGAGTCAAGCAATGGCCGAGCATGCGCAGCTGCCACTCATTCATTTCAATAGATGACAGAAATTGCTGAGTACTCATACCGTTGCTATCTCTGGTAGTCCTATTAAAAGTGATTGGAGGGGCACCAGGCATGCTCGGCGATCACTTCATTCAATGTTCTCACTGCAGTAAACCTGCAGTGGGGAGGAGTGACACAGGACCCCTTGTCCTGGGATCGCTGGATTCTCAGTGGTGGGATAGGGATTACCCCTTTAAGCGTGTGTGAAGTGACTGCTTTGGGAGCTTCTTGTTTAATTTTCTTTTAAATGCTCTTATGAATCTTCTAAGATGTTCGATTTTTCATTTTAGTGGACTGTTGGAGGAGTAAAAAGCAAGAAAAAAGGAAAGCCTGGTAAAGGGCTAGATAAGAAAGTGTCGATGAAGAAAACCACTAACAGAGGCGCCTCTTCTGGCAGCTCTGGAAAGGATAGTTCTGGAGAGAGTTCTGCACCTGAAGAAGGTGAGTGGAAGGATTAAATAGGTCGTACAAGGCTACTCTCACACATAGCGGAATGTCACCCTCTCATATGAAGAGGTGAAACCCGCTCCGAGTATCCACAGCTTAAATTGACATACTGTGGATTTTAAATCTACAGCCATGTTAAATTTATATTGTGGATTTTTCCACAATGTGTGCAGGAGATATCTTGGAATCTCATCCTGTGCTGTAAACGTATATGGAGATATCTGCAGCTTTTCTGCATTGTGTGAACATACCCTATTTCTGAGAGAATTGGTGTACGTACTCTCCACCACCTTCAGTTATGAAACTGAAGATCTGCAGAGTGCACCATTCTGATACTAAAAAGAGGGCTTTCTAGGGATACACATTAATGGCTTAGGATAGGCCATCAATGTGTAATTGATGATGATCTGACCCGTGGATCAGATGACTGAAGGGGCTACTTGAATGATGCTGAGCTTATATAGTACCAGACACAGCGACATGCCCAAACATTGGAGTGCAAAATTCTAAAGAGTAGGCCATGAATTTCTGGAAAACTCCTCTAAAGGTAACCTGTTATGTCCAATAGTCACCATAAATTAACTGATCGCGCCCTTAGGACAGGAAACGTAGGGCCCAGGGGGTCTACTTACCTGACATTCCTTCCTCTAGCGGTCAACCCTGGAAGTCGTCGCTTGGTCTGTGTGCGTGACTTTTTTCTTCAGTCAGTGCGTATACTCTCATACAGAAAAGTATGCGCGCAAGCGATGACTGGGGTGGCAGCGAATGAACTGGGAGCTGGGTAACTATAAAACGTACACCCCTGGACTCCATGTTCACAGTCCCATGAGAACCATAACTTAGTTTATGGTACTTATCTGACCACAGGTTCCCTTTAATATATTCCCCACAATTGGCTTTTTTTAGTTTGAGTTCATTTTAATGTAGTTTATAATGTGTATTGCAAAATTTTTATTTCCAGGTGAAGTTTCAGACTCCGATAGCAACAGTTCTTCCTCGAGCTCTGATTCAGACTCCTCTTCGGAGGAAGAGGAATTCTGTGATGGATATGGAGACGACCTTATGGGTGATGAAGAGGACAGGGCTCGCTTGGAGCAGATGACAGAAAAAGAACGCGAACAAGAGTTATTTAACCGAATTGAGAAACGAGAAGTGCTAAAAAGACGGTATGCTGGTGCTACACTTATATATGATAGTGTAATCCTATCTAAATATCACAGCTTCTAAATATGGCTGCGTAGGGTCAGAAGTACAGCAGCACTACAGAAAGCAAAGCTTTGTTTCACAACTAACTTTCTAAAAGAGAATCTTACATTAAACACTCAGTCTCTTTAGTAACCTTTGATGCTTCCATAGAAGTTTTTTTAAAGGCGATGTGCCAACTTTTAAAATTATCCCTGTCTTGTGCATAAGATTTGGATGTATGATCGGTGGGCTTCATCTGCTGGAACCCCCCTTTATAAATGGATTGGCAGCCCAGTGTGAGTGTTGCCACTTCTCCATTCATCTGTATTGGACTGTCAGAGATGGTCAGCACTGTATTTGTAATTTTTAAAATATTTTTTCACTGTAAGAGTTTACTTCTATGTTATAGGTTTGAGATAAAGAAGAAGCTCAAAACTGCAAAACGCAAAGAAAAGAAAGAGAAAAAGAAGAAACATGATGAGGAGCAAGAAAAGAAAAAACAAACCCAGATCCTGGAAGCTCAGGCTCAGGTACAATTTATACATCCATATTCCTGTATAGATTCTGAAAGGGGGAATTGGCTCCTGACTCCATTGTCTACTAAAAGTTTAACCCGTTAAGGACCAAGCGATATGATTAAATGGCGATCGGTCCTGCGCTTTATTTAGAGGCTACAATGAGCGCTATATACCAAATGCAGGAAATGGCAGTACAGTTTCCTATATGGGACCCGGTGATTACTGGCGACCTCCCGGCATGTCAGAGCTGTAAGATCTTGGCAGATGCCAGACCAGCTCTCGCAGTGAGTGTCACTGTAGGAAGAATGTTTTCCCTGCTCCTAGAGATTCCCCATTTACAATAAACCTGAAGTAAGAAAATCACATTGTGAATGTCCCTCAGATGTCTTATATTATACAATAGAGGACATAGATGTTAAAGGGAAAAAATAAATACAATAACAAAAAAATGAAACCGACTAATTGCCCACGCCAACCGTCACCTTATCCATCTTCTGTTATCTGAAAATGTACAAATTATATATCGTAACATTCGAAACAAAATGTCAAACCTATTCCTATACACATTTTATTTTGTGTGTGTATAATATATGTTCTTTTTTTTGTACACATTCCGCCTTATAATATGAAAAAATGGCAAAAAAATTTCAGTGCAAGAGGGTATTTAAAAAATAAATAAATAATTCCCTGTATGTCACGAAAAAACTATTTTGGTAGCTGAAGGGAAAAAGATAAAACCATTAAACCACCACATGTGTAAAATCGCTAAGTAATCTAATCCTTTAGAACGGAAATACTCTGCCTTTAAGGGGTTAAATCGGTTGAGAGATGGCAGAACAGGCGGTACCATATGGCACTTAAATGCAGTAGTTCCTGTATCTACTGTAGAGTTGTATGGAGAAGCAGAATGCATGCTCATACTCTGCTTGGTACAATTTCTCAAAACAGAGATGTTGAAAAAAATGGGGTCCACCATGGTAGTTCTCAGTAGAGGTGAATGCTCTTAGACAGAGACCCTCTAATGGAGATTAAGGTTCCTCCAGTAAGTGACTTCTTTTCTTTATTGAAGGTTACCTCCCATAACAAGGAGAGACGCTCCAAGAGAGATGAAAAATTGGACAAGAAATCCCAAGCTATGGAGGAGCTGCGAGCAGAGCGAGAGAAGAGAAAGAACAAGACTGGTATTACATTAATAACTTTTTTTCTTTTGGTAGTTTGTGTGTATTGCCCATCTTCATCGATCAGTATTCTTAGTGTCTATTTTGTGTGTGTGTCCCCCTCCTCTCCCATCTTCATCGATCAGTATCTTTAGTGTCTACCTGGTATCTGACAAATCAGTTAAATGTACTGTTCTATGAAATTTTGCTATAGGGTCTCTGTGTGAGACAACACGTCTCAGTATTATGTGGACATAGACACTGAATTGAGATGACTAGTAAATTACTTAAACTTTTTTTTACTATTGACTAAATTCCATTTCATTCTTTTTTCTTATTTTTTTTTTATAAAGCTGAACTTATTGCTCGTAAGCAGCCTCTAAAGACAAGTGAAGTTTACTCTGATGATGAAGAAGAGGAAGAAGATGAGAAGTCTAGTGAAAAGAGTGATCGTTCCTCTAGATCTTCCTCCTCCTCTGATGAAGAGATGGAGTATGTTATCCATTCCTTTTATAAATAATGTACATTACAGTAATTCAGCAGCTGATCAGGGAAGCCTCCGCTGTCATTTGTAGATGTTCTTGATTTCAGAACCAGAGCTCTGTTTTATATTGCAAAAAAGTGTATACTTGGAGTAAAAAGTGCTGCAGTGAGAATTGGGTGGGCTGACAGTAGTGAATGTCATCTGCTATCTCCCATAGTTGCCATCTGTAGCCGTGGTTATTGCAATAGTATGATTTTAGTAGAAATAAAGCTTAAAAACTGGATGGATATTAAATTTTGAGCTTTTTTTATCTTTTCCTATAGAACAGAAGAAATTCCACCAAAGTCTTTGCCTGTTTCCTTACCGGAAGAACTTAATAAAGTTCGCCTATCGCGTCATAAGCTGGAACGTTGGTGCCACATGCCCTTTTTCGCCAAGACTGTATCTGGATGCTTTGTACGAATTGGTATTGGCAATCACAACAGCAAACCTGTGTACAGGGTAAGTGTGTCTGA
This sequence comes from Eleutherodactylus coqui, assembly GCF_035609145.1. Classification (NCBI taxonomy): domain Eukaryota; kingdom Metazoa; phylum Chordata; class Amphibia; order Anura; family Eleutherodactylidae; genus Eleutherodactylus; species Eleutherodactylus coqui. Next base: position 193,497,244 of record NC_089842.1, read on the forward strand.
GCTATGGGAAATGTTGCCTATGACAGAGCCTTTAAAAGGCTGTTGTCCTACAATGTGATATTACATTTCTTTGTTAGATTTTGCAGAATGTAACCATTTCATGCTTTCTTTTTCAGGTAGCCGAAATTACTGGCGTAGTGGAAACTGCAAAAGTGTACCAGTTGGGCAGCACAAGGACAAATAAAGGTCTGCAGCTCAGGTAATGCATCTCTGGATGTGAATCATGTCATTTTTCTATAGCAAATATCAGTAAAAGGACTTTTGCTTACATCCATTTTCATTTACTTCAGACATGGGAGTGACCAGAGAGTATTTCGCTTAGAATTTGTGTCCAACCAGGAGTTCACTGAAAGTGAATTCATGAAGTGGAAGGAAGCTGTAAGTATATTATGTTATTTAAAAAAAATAAAAAATAAATATATATATATTAGTGTCTAAAGGTCCTTTTACACGTAACAATTATTGTTTATATTCTCGCTGGATCATTCGAATTTGAATGATCATTAAGTGTAAATACTGCCAGGAACTGAAAAACAAACGATTAAGCAAATGGATTATCACTGGTTTGTGCGCAAGCTTAAAAACCAGATGATCGATCTATGTAACCAGGGGGTCGTCCATACATGAACAACTGCCTGTTTACTGTGAATGGAAGTGGCCAGAAGCCATCTCCTGTGCGCTCCACCTCCTTTCACTAGACAATCATTACTCCTGTATGAAAGGGCAGGAGCTGTAATCACTGGGATGACTGATTAGCGCCTGCTAATCATCCTATCTAAAAGGACCCTAGTTGCCCTTCTACACGGGCCGACAATCCAGTAAATGACTGCACCAGCGCTGACGTTACTGCTAAGGTCGCTAGCGCTCGTGCAGAGCATTAACACTGACAGACTTCACCTATGGATCGCGGGCTTCTGATTCAGTACTTCTATGTGAAGTGCTGAGCAAGGAGCGTTTACACTGATCGACAAGCCTGTGATCCAGCGATGGTTTTTAAGCTGACTGAATGTCCGCTATAAAAACCTGTGAACAAATAGAGGGCGACTTTTGTGCATGTACACCGACCGGTTATCACTCAAATTCTTTTGAGTGATAATCGTCCTGTGTAACTGGCCTATTAGTTTAGTTTATTTAAAGGAGATGTCCCGAGGCAGCAAGTGGGTCTATACACTTCTGTATGGCCATAATAATGCACTTTGTAATGTACATTGTGCATTAATTATGAGCCATACAGAAGTTATAAAAAGTTTTTTACTTACCTGCTCCGTTGCTGGCGTCCTCGTTCCCATGGAGCCGACTAATTTTTGGCCTCCGATGGCCAAATTAGCCGCGCTTGCGCAGTCCGGGTCTTCAGCAGTCTTCTATGGAGCCGCTCGTGCCAGAGAGCGGCTCCGTGTAGCTCCGCCCCGTCACGTGCCGATTCCAGCCAATCAGGAGGCTGGAATCGGCAGTGGACCGCACAGAAGAGCTGCGGTCCACGAAGGTAGAAGATCCCGGCGGCCATCTTCAGCGGTAAGTATTGAAGTCACCGGACCGCCGGGATTCAGGTAAGCGCTGTGCGGGTGGTTTTTTTAACCCCTGCATCGGGGTTGTCTCGCGCCGAACGGGGGGGGGGTTTAAAAAAAAAAAAAACCCGTTTCGGCGCGGGACATCTCCTTTAATCCCATTCTGTTCATAGCAATACAGTTAACAATGGAATAGAATAGACAACTGTCCATTGTAATTGATTTTAGCTTCCTTATTAACCTGGAATTCTAAACGTTCCACACCTGGTTTTGTAGATGTTCTCAGCGAGCATGCAGCTCCCCACATTGGATGAGATCAACAAAAAAGAAGTAACTATTAAAGAGGCCATGAACTACAAGTTCAATGACCAGGACATTGAAGAGGTAAGTAATATAACCTCCTCCTGTATAAATTGATATACATGGCAATTCCTTTTGGTTAAGAGAAGAAAAAATCCTTGCTGACACGGGGGTGTGGAAGGGAGCACTGCCCTCACGTCTACACTGGTCTGAAAAACTATGGCTTCAGTGTATTATTTGATCACTCCTAGCCAAACTGCTCTATATAGTTTATTTTTCCTTTTGCTGCCATTCGGGTTTAGAGGAGAGTGGACCTGTCCCCATTTTTTCAGATCATTTGGAGCAATAAAATTTGGTTGTGAAGGGTACCGTTTTATGTCTGGACTAAAGGTGGAGGACTGCAAATCTATGGTGATCTACAGTGCACTGCTTTTCAAAACACAGAGTGGAGTGAATCATGAAAGTATGAGATCATGCAGGTTTTCAAATCCACAGCATGCTGCTCATGTTGCAGAAAAGCCACAGATTTAACACTTTGCAGTTCATAAGATGAAATCTGTGGCCAAATCTGCGACAGCATACACCTGCAGATCTTGCAATGGATTCACTGAGGGAATTATTCTGGACTTCCCCTTTTAAGGTTTCATTCAGCAGCCACCTGCCTCTTATTGATGCATAGACCAATTTTTCACCTAATTTTAAATCGTTTCAGCCTATGTGTGAGAATTTCGGGGGAAACGCTACTGTTTGCTCTTCTGTTTATATGACCAATGGCATCTTCAATCATAGGACTCGATGCTCCCAATACTGAAATATTCAATGTTTCCAGCTGTCGTTTAATGTGAGTTTTACTTTACCAAATCTTATTTATGACTAACCTTTTTTTTCTGTTTTGTAGATTGTAAAGGAAAAGGAACGGTTCAGGAAAGCTCCGCCCAATTATGCCATGAAAAAGACCCAGCTTCTGAAAGATAAGGTATAAACTATCACTTAGTATTCAGACTTCTGAAAGAGGTCACATATACAAAACTAAGAACTTGGGATCTGTCAGATTACTGCAGCTCCGTTACCTGCTGCTTACCTCAGATGTCTTCCATGTATGCTTCTGCTATATATTGAAGATCATGCTAAATTGAATGTATTAGAGAGCTACATCTGTGTGTTATAGAGGACTTCCAACCATCAAGCCCAGCATGCTTCATGAATTGATTCCTATCTTCTGTCTACAAATATATATAACTCTGGTCACTTTACTGCTTAACATCATTTTAGGCTATGGCCGAAGAAGCTGGAGAGCAGGAGCGGGCAAAACAGATTCAGGACCAGCTGAATGAATTGGAAGAGAGGGCCGAAGCTTTGGATCGTCAACGGACAAAGAATATTTCTGCCATTAGGTATGGGATGAGTAGATCTCCAGTTAATTCAGTATTTGGTTGTTTGACAGTCTTGTTATGAGTCGAAAGTCTGCTTTTTTTGTTAAACAGCATTGATGCATCTTATCTATTGTATTCCCGTCTAACAACTTTGAATTGCATTTTTTGGACACTGAATAGAAAATTCTTGTCAGTAAATAAAGTGATCTGTGTTCTTTACACAAGAGCCACCCTAAGGCCCTTTTACACGCAAAGATGATCACTCAAAATTCCTTCAAAAGATAGCTTGAATGCCCGTTTTGAGCGATCATTTTATATAAACTGCTAAGTAGCTACTTAGTAGCTTATTGGCTTAATTTGTGTACAAATGAGCCTCCCTTTGCTGTAAGCAGATAACAGCTGGAGGTCTGTTATCTGCTTACAGTTCCATTGTTCTCCAGCAGGACAGCAGCTGAAACAATGTTATCAGGGCTGCCCCGTGGAGAACACAGCATGCGGTCCCTGCTATCAGGGAATATTGAGCAATAATCGTTGCGTGTAAATCAGCCTTTGGATATAGCATTTGTGTAGAATGTAACAGTCGTGTGCTATAGCAAAAGATGATTGCCTCTTTCAATGGTGCCATCGTTTGCAGAAACCAAACAAGAGGGGTTTTCACCTTAAAGGGATATTCACAAGCGGCAGACATACCTCAAATATGGGATTTCTTGGATTTCTGTAGGCCACTTGCAGGGACACTTGAAAAAAAATTCAGTGACAAATTTGTGTTGTGTGAATTCACCCTTAGTTATTGCAGAGAGCCAACAACAAAGAGTGAGTTGTACTCTGCTTGCTTGTTCTGGTCGTGTATCAGATTGGTCCATCCATTTGTTTCAATGTGGGCATTATTGCCTAGTTGCCATGGATTTTTGAATTTCTGCCCAGCGTCCTCAACTGATAACTGAGTCAAGTTTACTTGTGAAGTTTGGGAGATGGTGTAGATGGATGGATGGATAGATGGATAGAGATAGATATTTCTCGTCTGTATCATTGGGGACACAGCAAGAACTTGGGATGACATGCTCACAGGGGCCAGCCAGAGCCATATACTAGGTGCAAGATATTCTCTGCTGGATGTAAATGTCATACTGTAGCAAGAGCACACATAATATGTGGCTCTGACTGACCCCTGTCCATGTAAGATTAAGGCAGCGGTGACAGCATAAAAGGTGCAGTAAAAAACCTGTTGTTGATTCCTCTGCAGTCCACATACAACGTTTCGACTCCAGGGAGTCTTTTTCAAGTATAAAAAAATTATATTTATATGCACATATATACACATCTAGCTTAATGTGTGCACAAATCAGAGCATACCATTCATTTGGGTGTCGCCAATTCTCATAGTTTACATCTGGACCCGGTATTGTCATGGCGTCCGCCTCCTTGCGTCCTAACATCCGTACTGCGCATGTGTGGTATCCCATAGTGCACCGCGCCATCACGTGATCGCCACAAACCGTCGCGATACTATGGCTTGAATATTTATCGGCGCATATGCATGCGTTCCACCATGCGTTCCATGCTTAGAGCAACCATTAGTATACAGCAGTAACACTGGGAGACTGCGCGTGTGCACGCATAGCAGAGACCGAAAACTTCATATGATGCTTTTCACAACAGTAATTAATAAGATGTTCAACACCACATAATATTAAAGGGGTTGTCCCGCGGCGAAATCCAAATTTTTTTTTTAAACTTACCCCCGCATTCTGCCCCGTTAAAATCAATTCCGTTAGTTATTTTTTTTAAAAAATCACTTACCTGCTTCCCCGTTCGCGCAGCATCTTTTCTTCTTTTAAAGATGGCCGCCGGTCCTTTCCCATGGTGCACCGCGGTTTTCTCCCATAGTGCACCGCGGTTTTCTCCCATGGTGCACCGCGGGTCTTCTCCTTCCTTGCGTTCCACTGCCGATTACAGCCACCTGATTGGCTGGTCGGCACTACGTGACGGGGCGGAGCTACGATGACGACGCGCAGACCAGCTCTCCGGCGCGAGCACACAGCAGAAGACCGGACTGCGCAAGCGCGTCTAAAGAAGCAAGAAGACACCGAAATTAGTCGGCTCCATGGAGACGGGGACGCCAGCAACGGAGTGGGTAAGTGAATAACTTCTGTATGGCTCATGTTTAATGCACGATGTATATTACAAAGTGCATTAATATGGCCATACAGAAGTGTATAACCCCACTTGCTTTCGCAGGACAACGCCTTTAACTTAGGCTTTATTCAATATACTATACGTTGGTACAATCCTGAACATCCAATGCATTTAAGAATTATTAGAAAAATAAGTGTCCCCTGTCCATGTGTCATCCTGGAATCGGCAATTGCGCTAAGGCTGCCTGCAGGGAACTGCAGGAGGGGCAACCAGGGTGCTAGCCGCAAGCGAATGCTCAACCTGGTGCAGAGCTGAGATGAGGAGCGATGGAGTCCAGAGAATCCCTGTGCAAGTACTCTTTCCATATGGAAGGTACCACAGGTGTCGGCTACAGCCAGTCTGAGCAATGTTCGTAAAAGGAGATAATCTCTGCTGGAAGTAAAGCTCGTACTATAGCGAGACCGCACCTAGTATATGGCTCTGGCCAGCCCCTGTCTGCGTGTCATCCCGAGGTCTTGCTGCCCCTCCCCCCAATGAACAGGACGAGAGAGATTTTACGGTAAGATCTTACAAAAATCTAGTTTGTGTACCACAAAATCATGTGAAGGTAATTAGGGGTGAGTATTGGAATATTGTTGCTTTACATACTGACTGTAGAGTCATATGTAAGAAATTCTTAATGGTATTTAATGTCTACTGGACTTTCTGTCTACTGTGAATTGTTAATGGTATTTAACCTGGTAATTGCATCTTCCTTTTTCCAGCTACATTAATCAGAGGAACAGAGAATGGAACATAGTGGAATCTGAGAAAGCCTTAGTGGTGAGTTCCCCTTCTACACTATAAACATTAGTGGACTGCTGACTTCTGACATTATCTCGTATAAACGGTGTCCTTAGTTAGCAGAGTTGTATTAGTGGAATGTGTGAAATTGAGATCATTAAAGGGGCATTCCCATCGCAGCAAGAGTATGCCATGGGATAACTTGCTGATTGATGGGTATTTAATTATTAGGTCTCTCAATGATCCCGAGAATGCAGCCCCAGTGAGTCCCAAAGTATGGGCAGTTGAGGATGTGCATCTCCATTCACTTCAAAGGAACTACTGGTGATAGAAAAGTGAAGGCTCAGCTATCTTCAGAAATACCATTGAAGTGATGAGACCACGGGTGCATGTCCTCCGTTGCCTATGCTGTAGCTGTATTCTCTGGATTGTTAGGAAACCTGGTAGTTAGACCCCCACCAATCAGCTAGTTTTTCCCTAACCTGTTAATAGACCATGAGCTGTTGGGGTGGGATGACACATTTTAACCCTTTCCAATCCAATTTCCCTGCCACCCGGAGACTCTGCAACTCGTATTAATTTTGGGTGGGAAAGCGCATTGTAGATTCCTTGGAATTACTGAACGGAAACACACAACAATGATCCATCATGCTGATTTTATTAGCAATTTGTTTGAAAATGAAACACGAGTTAATATGTAGATTACATATGTATATTATACCTATACTATATAATATAAAATTATATATATTACACTGTACAAGAGAGATGTCCATCATCAGAGTTCTGATGATAGACCTCTCTCCTGCATAGTGTTAGGAACGTGTTGGACATTGCCTGGCATGGGGGCTATGGAGAAAAGTCTCAATGTTGGACAAGGTCCAACACTTAATTAGAAAGGGTTACGTTGAAAAAAATGGGATCTAGTAAAGTGGGATCTTTTGCATATTGGGAGTGTCCAAACAAAAAAAACCCATGAAATTCTAAACATTCATCTCTTATTGATGATCACCGTGCAGAAACTTTTACAAGTCTAAAGCCCTGTAGTCACAGAGGCTACTGTTGTATTTGGGTTTTTGTTGATGGTAAAATGGATCTATGCAATTTTTTTTTAGGCTGAGAGTCAAAGTATGAAGCAGCAGCAGATGGATCCCTTCACCAGGAGACAGTGCAAACCAACTATGGTATCTAATGTAAGTATTTCGACAAGGTGTCACTCTTACGGGATCCTCTAAGTTGCAGACGAATAGAGATCTAGTTAGAAAAAACTGAAGGCCTTATCTGTCATGATGTTTTGAAGCATCTAATGAGTTTATTTTGGTAAAAACCTAATTGCAACATTCTGACTTTGGGAAATGGAAAGGCTGTATCCTCAGTTCCTACATCTGAGGAACGAAGTGGTATTGGGTGTTTTGAGAAGTTTTGTATAATGAAGATCTGTAAGTATATTTACAATTGTTATTAACCTTTTGTTTTTCATTTGCAGTCCAGGGACCCAGCAGTACAAGCTGCCATCATAGCTCAGCTGAATGCCAAGTATGGATCAACTGGAAACCCAGATCCTACTAAAGACCTTGCAACAGTAAGAACATACCTTCCCTCTTAGAAATGAAATTCAATCTGCAAAGCAATTAAAACTATTGTGCCCAGGATAGAGTGCAGAATATTAGGAGGGAAAACCGTTTTCTTACATCTTAATTTTTACCTTCCAGAATCCAAGCAAAGATAAAGACGGAAACCCAAAATCGACTAGTGATCTGTCAGAGGACCTTTTTAAAGTGCATGACTTTGATGTTAAAATTGATTTACAAGTCCCTAGTTCAGGTAATGGAATAGTTTGTATATAAGGAGTGTATATTGTGCATTAAGTTGTGGAGAACATGACTGTCATGTCCATTCAAAGGTGTCGATACATGTAGCATTTTTTTTTTTAATCTATGCGACTTGACCTAGATTTGCAAATAGCTTTTGGCTATTGGGCTTGTACTGGTGAAGTATATAGGTTCAGAGTGCCTCACCTGTCCAAACCACACCCAGAAATCATACTGCAATTCAGCAGAAAACCGCTACAGGTTTGGCTATGCTAAAGGGAACTCCATTTTGAGTTATTCAAAGATTATTCTATGAAAATTTCCTGTTGCCTGATATAAAAAATTACTCGCTGTAAACGTTATTTACTAGATGCCCATGAAATTGTAAATTCTCAGCTTTTTAACATGCAACCTGCCATTAGAGTTGGCCTTGGGGTAAATGGACAAATAAAAAGTTGTGCCTGCAAATTGCATTGATCAGCACACGAACATCCCATTGATGTTCTGTCCAATGTGTGGGAGACCGCATGTTGACATATGCTATTTTTAACTCGGACTATTCAAGTACAAAAAAAAGCCCATGTGCATCAAGTGAATGGGTGCTATTTCTGTCCAATTTTTCGGCCCAAAAATGAAACCACCATGTGCATGTACTCTTAAGTTGAAGTATAACTTAAGTAGTGCCTTCCTATTTGTGCCCTCTCATATGGTATATTGTCATATAGTGCACAAATAATACCACACAGTGTCTAGTTGTATGAGCAGTACTGTCATACGTTGGCCAGTGTCTGCATTTCAGTTTTTTTTGTTTCATCAGAGCCACAGAAAAATGAAAATAGCAGCTGTGGTGGATCATGACAAGATAGACACCAATAGCACCAAATGGAAATCATTGACTATAATAAGAGGAAACAAATAATTCTGTAATCTGCTTGTTTGTAGAATCCAAGTCCCTTGCTATCTCTTCGAAAACTCCCCCTGCCAAGGATGGAGCACCAAGAAGATCTTTGAACTTGGAGGACTACAAGAAACGAAGAGGACTTATCTAAGATCCTTTGGGCTGCTGCTCCTAACGTTGCATGTTCCATCGTGGTAAATCAGGTTTTTTTTTTTCCCTCCATCTATTTGTTTGTCTTCACCTGACTGGAACAGCAGAATGGAGAGAAGACTGTATCCTCTTTTAAAAGAAAACTGTAAATAAACTGTATAGAATCTTACATCATGTCTTCTTCTGCCCTTTTGAATTGTGGATTTGTGACTGAGTTGTCTATTTTCAAAACCTGATCTCTTCATGCTCCAGTATTAAACGGTATTTCAGAGATCAACTGTGCATAACGGACTGTGTAAGCACCCTATGGGTTTCCACACAAGATTACTTGGTTTCATGTTTTTACCAGTATCCTGCACTTTCTTCTAAGGAAAGAGTTCTGAAGAACATGGCACCACATTTTTGTTACAGAAGGAAGCTTTGTTTTTTTTCTTCCCTCCTATATTTTTTTTTTTCTTCAGCTGAAATCCATGATGTTTTATGGCTGTTCAAAATTCTACAAGCTGTAAATAAGTACCTACAACTGAAAAGAAGTCTCATTAAATGAATGTTCTTACAATCTTGTGTTCATGTATATGCGTGAGTGTGTAAGTACTATCTGTATATTCAGAACCTGTGCTGGAGCATTGCCTGAACTGACAGCTAGCTCTATGCCAGGATGTATCTGTTTCCATTGCTTCCTTTCTGCATCTTTTATCAGATGGAGCTTCATGTCATTCAACAGGCAGTGATTGTCATGACGCTTCTTATTTTCAGAGGTTCTCCAGCACTAAATAAAGTACTCGCTACTGTATTTTAAAGTAATTAAACTTTCCAAAAACTTTTGACATACTTTGCCGTAAGTTTTGATTAGTGGTGGTGAAGATGCTGTGACACCCTCACTGAACACTAAAACTAAAGGGCAGACGCACTTGACTGAAGCGAGTGGTGTGAAGACCTGTAGACTTTCTGTTGAGCCTGTACATCACTTGGAGTAGACCCAAAAAGAGCTACTTGAGCCCAGCGATGAGATGTTCACCTCTGATTCTTAGTTTGAGCAATCAGTGAGGGTCTCAACACTTGGAACCCTACAGGTCAAAACTTCTCTTGTCAAGTTTTTTTTTTTTTTTTTTTGAAAGTTTAGTTCTACTTTAAGAATATTGGAATTCACCTCACATTTTGTAGCATGGTGTTTTTGTATAGACATGGAGCTTACACTATTCTTGGAGTATTTCCAGAGATTTGAACAAGAAACCGTTCAGGGTCTGTGTCTCAGGGTTTACAATAAAACTGCTACGTACGTTTGGTAAAACTCACGGCCGACCTTTTTTTTTTTCTGTTTTTGTGCAGCCTTGTCTTAGGCGGTCATCTGTATTGATTTCTATTGAAACCCTTACTGCTGTCCCACTTGACCTACACTTCCCTCCCCCCCCAACTTCTTTGTTTTTAAACCTGTTAATAATAATTATGGGACGCGTCCAGATGTATGAGGGTTAAATTTCTAAGTACAGCACCAATCGGGCCCACCCCACTTGCCCCGTTGCCGGCCGTAAGAATAGACACCACACAGAGGTCTGGTATAGTTTCTCACACGGGACATGGCTCTCGGCTGACGTCGACGTGCTTTATTACAGATTACATGAGATCTTATACCCTTTGTCCCCTCACCAACACGGGGTGATGGGCTCATAACCATATATGGGCAGTCCGGATTTGCGGACTGAGACAGTGAAAATCATATAACAGTCATTATCTTGATACTGGCGCCTCTGGCTTACGTACAGAAAATCACGTATTCAATTAACTCCAGTGCAAAGAATCACCCACTCAATTCTAAGAAGTCCGGATTTCGGCCTAAGACAGTGAAAGTTATGTACATTTGAACATCTTGATATCTTGTTTCTGGGAAAACGGCCAAATACACGCGTCCTTCATGTCTGGTTCGGTGGTTTTCTCTGAATTTAAAGAACATCTCTCTCAGCCTTCTAAAGCCTTGGCATATCTGATGTAAGGCGACATATAAGTTTTTTTCATTTGGAATTGAATAAAACTTGCATATAGGTATAAAAGCATAAAAAACACATATGGCAATATATATATATATATACCCTCACAAACCCCCCTAAAAAACTTAATATGGAGATCAAGCATCAGACTTTGCACTCTTCCTCGGTCGTCTCTCCCTTGCGTCAGGGTTTCTCCACTGCCCGTAAGTCCCTACTCCTAAAAGGGGAGGGATCCCTACCTCACCTCAGAAGGAGGCCATGGATTCCCTGGGCTTATTTCCGGGCATCCATACCCTCTATCTGTACAAGTTAACACCCCGCAGGGTGTGCCCTCGCCGGAACCTAAGGTCTTCTGCACTTTCCCTAGGCAAATGGGAAGTCCACTGACAGTCCATCTTATGAGACTGAGGCAGACACAGTACTAGTCCATCTCTCCATTCTTCTGGTAACGTATCTGGTTGGCATTATTGGAACTGGCTCTTCATCTTTTTCAAACAAGGGAAATTTTGGTCACATTAAAGGGATAATACACAAACAGGAAATTACATACCCCACCTCTTTCTGCTAAAATCATATCCAGGGCCACTCTATTTTGGAACGCCATGGTTGCAGTGGGCCCTAACTGGTCAGCTAACCCTTGTAAAGTATGCCTGGTGTAGTTTACAAACCTCTGCTGATTGTAATAGATATAATTCATGTAATCTACATTATTATTAACAGTGACAATAGCAAATAAGGACTCCAAAACCTGCTTTAACCTGATCTCTAGAATTAAATTAATCTGGCACCCCCCTTGGCACTCCTATTGTATCTATGTATACATGTGGATCAAAGTTACCACCTGGAGCGTCAACTTCTCTCTTAGCACGATGCGGTGTTGGATTCTCACCCTCAGTGTAGGATTATTGATTGCACATTTGATTATATTAATTTGTTCTGAAACAGGGGGCTAGTGTACAGTAGTCAAAGGTGTGTGTTAGAGGAATTGTACCACATTATAGCATGTAAAGGATATACAGGATCATTAGTTCTTTCAGTGCGAAGTGTGGATCCAAGTGGGTTTTCCTTCGAGCTTGACTGCAGTTGGGTGAACAACATCTGGTAAGGACCTTTAAACCGGGTTTCTCTCAAACTTTTTTCACATAGACCCTGTCACCTGGTTTTAGATTGTGACACTCATCTGTAGGACCTGGGAGAAAAGCAGAGACTACAGAATACATTATTGACAATTCCTTGGAGGGACCCATGACAACATTAACAAGAAAATCATTCCCCAAACTCAGCTACTGTGGCATGTATCCTCCTAAGAAAAACTAATAGAAGACACTCAATTCAAAATTTTACCTTCTTCATTGCCTTTTGTATCTACTTTCCCACTACTCCGCGGATGGTAGGGTGTGTGAAAAGCCTAGAATATACCCAAAACAGACATGATGTGTTGCATTATTTCACCTGTGAAGTGTGTACCTTTGTTTGACTCAATCACTTCCAGTACCCCATATCTGCGGATTACCTCATTCATGAGCTTCTGTGCGATTACCTGCTTATTTACTTTGGTAACAGGGTAGGTCTCCAACCTGAAAAGAAATTAACAACAACAAGCACATTTTCATGCTTCCCAACAAGTGGTAGCTGAGTGTAGCCAATTTGCAATCCCTGAAATGGGTAGAGTGGTCTAGGCAAGTGTGATGTGGCAAATTTACTTCTGCCCTGTTGCTTTACGGCAAAGATCATGCAAAACTGGACAAATGATGCAGCAGCTACAGCAAACCAAGGAGCCACCCGTCCTCGTTCAAGCGTCGAGATCATTGTTGCTTTGAGAGGTGCGTCTTTCCGTGCGTCAGCTGGGCCATCATTGGGCACAGGGACTATGGTGGGCAAGTTCTGTTGACTGTTCACCATACGCCGTCCCTTTTTAGTCCATTTGTCTTTTTCTTCCTTGCTGGCTCGTAACTGTAAAGTCTTTAGCATATCAAAGGCCAATGTTTTTATCAAAGTCCAATGTTTTTATTAAAGTCCAAGTTTTGTAAAAGTCCAAGTGTAGTCAAATTCTTCTTTTCTTCTGTTCTTCCACGGCTTGAGGGCCGCTGCTTTTGCTGTGTGGCCTGTGATGGCGTTGCCTCTTGCTTCTCTGGTGTAGGAATTGGTGTGAGCTTTCCACCTTGTCAGGTAGAAGTAAAGCCTCCAAGAGACTCTGCACCATTGCATCATTTTTTAATTGGCTGTCCTGCTGAGGTAAAAAACTGTCTGGCCTTCTATGTTGGGCCGTAATCATGAGCTATGCCAAATGCATACCGGGAGTCAGTGTAAATGGTTGCCGTCTTACCTTCCTCCACTCTACACGCCTCCGTGAGTGCTTTTAGATCCGCTTCTTGTACTGCGACATGCGGAGATATTCTGCTTTTTAGGACATCTTGTTGTGTAACCACCGTATATCCAGTGCGGAGTCGTCAATCACCCTGGGTACCATCTATAAAAAAACAACTCAAAATATGCATTATTAACAAGGGCTTTCAGTAACTTTTTAAAACTTAAATTTTCTTGTTGCATCACTGCTAGACAATCAGGCTGATATTCTATTTCAAAAAGATCAGAATCTTGTTGCAAAAAATTAAAAATGTAAAAATGGCTTGCAAAAAATTTAAAAATGGCTGATTTGCAATACCTAAAATGGCTGACTTGCAATACCTAGATCACCTATGCTTTCTCCTCCCCCCCCCCCTTTAAACCAGGGTACGCAATTGGAACAATAGTAGCCGGGTTTAAGTTATTATAACATTGTAAAAAGATTTGATGGATGCAGATAAGGCCTGTAAGATGTTAGCACCTATAACAGAAACATGAGTTACACCGGGGCAGAATAATCTACAAACACCTATTAATATTTGAAATGTGATGTCCCTTTAAGTGAATTCATTATTAGTCTGATCCTGCCTGCAATATCTTTATCAAATTTCAGACAGGAGAAAAAAAAACAACAAACTTTTACTAGTTGCTCAAAATCCTCACCCCCTCCCTTGTGGACAAGAGGGATGAAACTTTACTACGTACTATTACATCATCTAGCTCCACCCCTTCGATATTGGCTCCGTGCGTCCGTCTTCTCAGCTCCATTTCAGCTTAACCGTCCAAGCATCCACATCACAACCAAGCAAAGTCCCATGCATGGGGAGGACTTTTATCCCCAGTCATTTATCTGCATCACACATTCCACACAGCCCGAACACGGGTCACTAACTCTCATCCATCCATGCTCTCAAGTCTGCTCCGTCAACCCCCTTTGAAGGTGTACCAGTACATACAGATGCACGGACAAAAAAAGTTTGGCAAACATACATACATCAGCTGAAAAACACCGAGGTGAGTGCTTTTAATTTTATAAAGTACATAATTCTATTGAGATGAGATTGTGAATGAGCGCTATCTTTGACAAATTATGTGAAAAAGTTTGCTGAGTGACTGAAATATTCTATATTTCTTATCTACTGAAGCTATTATATGCTGTATTAAACGCTGAAGTGTTTTAGAATCTCTGGGTATTTTTCAACCCCCCTTGTGACCCTGAGCTCAGAGTGAATCTGAAAGCCCCCACCTTTTCAAAATAAATCTCTTATCTCTCCGCGACTATGAAACACATACTGAATAAGTTTTAGCTTAAACTATTGAAAAGACATTTGAACTCATAATTAACACATATGCTGGGACCTTGCAACATTCATTTTCAACCCCTGTATAAGTAAGAATATACATTAGAAATTACTATATTTCCCTGCCTACTAAGACAGTATAACTAATTAAATTCATTTCAATTCATTGCAAGCAAGCAACGATATTAACCAAGGTTGTTATTGCATTTTCTCTCTCGCTGTTATCTTCCGACCTTGAAGACTAAACACAAGCTCACAGCTACATGTCAACAAAACTCTTCTCCCCTAAAAGCAAGCTCAGTTAACTATTTGCACTTACAGTGTATATATATATATATATATATACACACACACACACACACACACATATATCCACCTAGTATGGATTATACATATTATCTATTATCTATCTTGTATTATACACCTTTCCCTCTTTTTGCCAACAAATCACATGCATTGTAACTTCCTTATCGACTTGCTTGCTCCCCTTATTTCTCTCCCCTACCTAACTGCCAATATAACCTTCAATAGACGCTCTCCTGACGCCCTCTTGATCACTTACTGTACTTTTCAACATTTCACTTACGGATACTTTCTTAAACAAATAATGTGTACATACAACTTACTCTGACTGTCTCTCTCTCTCTCCTCCTCCTCCTCCAGCACTGTCTAGCAAAACCTGATCTTCCAAGGCACCTCTGGGTCCTAAAGACCTCCCTCCCAGACACCATTTTGTAATCTGCCATGCGGGTCGGTGTCACACATTTTCATAAGTTTTCTTACATTTTACAGATTCATCCACACGGCGGCAGCCCTTGAGGGGCTCTATTTTCTTTAATAAGATCTTACGCATATTACAACAACAATAATAATAACACGCTCCATAGAATGCATCCCTCTTAATTTTCAAATTGTCAGCCCCTTATATACCGGCAGAACAACCGAGGGTCTCTTCTCCTTATGGAACCAGTCCCATAAAAATGCATCCCTCTGAAATCAAATCGCTAGCCCCATATATAAGGCAAACCGACCGAGAGTCCCTTTTTTTATGCAGCCTTATCTCACAAAATGCATCCCTCTCTGCTAAACCATTAACAACTAACTAAACTAAACCCGAGGGTCCCTTCTCTTGTGAGATTAAATGAAAAGTAAGAGAAAAAAAAAAATTCTGCATCTACAACAAGCAATCTCCACTATCGCTAAAACGCTACGGACTTCAAAGTACAAATAAACTACAGACTAATTTCTGGGTGAGCCATTGGTGCGCATATCACGGTCAGTGGTCCATGACGGCAAACCCGGAGCCCACACGAGTTACCGTGTAGAACTCTTAACCCAACCCGTCCGGTCACAAACCACAGATAGTCCCTCCTGCTGCAAGACTCGCAGTGTAAAACACAACATAAATATATGTTTGTCTTACCTGGAGTTCTAAGTGAGTTGATCAGGCTCGGTTTGCAGCAGGACGGTTTCTCAGTGGCGTGGATCCGGGTGAATTGCGCTGTAAGCTCCTGGTTTTACCGCCCCAGTTGGTCGCGCCATTTATGAGGGTTAAATTTCTAAGTACAGCACCAATCGGGCCCACCCCACTTGCCCCGTTGCCGGCCGTAAGAATAGACACCACACAGAGGTCTGGTATAGTTTCTCACACGGGACATGGCTCTCGGCTGACGTCGACGTGCTTTATTACAGATTACATGAGATCTTATACCCTTTGTCCCCTCACCAACACGGGGTGATGGGCTCATAACCATATATGGGCAGTCCGGATTTGCGGACTGAGACAGTGAAAATCATATAACAGTCATTATCTTGATACTGGCGCCTCTGGCTTACGTACAGAAAATCACGTATTCAATTAACTCCAGTGCAAAGAATCACCCACTCAATTCTAAGAAGTCCGGATTTCGGCCTAAGACAGTGAAAGTTATGTACATTTGAACATCTTGATATCTTGTTTCTGGGAAAACGGCCAAATACACGCGTCCTTCATGTCTGGTTCGGTGGTTTTCTCTGAATTTAAAGAACATCTCTCTCAGCCTTCTAAAGCCTTGGCATATCTGATGTAAGGCGACATATAAGTTTTTTTCATTTGGAATTGAATAAAACTTGCATATAGGTATAAAAGCATAAAAAACACATATGGCTATCTATATATATATATATATATATATATATATATACCCTCACAGATGGACAAATAAACAATTCTGATATCGGATCATATTTTATACTCTATAGTTACAGATTTAGTCAAGCATATCTCTACACAGAGAGCCATGCACCTTTTTGACACGAGAACCTCACGATTCTCGTTTGCCCGAGCGAACTAGTTGGTGACGTCAGCACTAACTTGTACAGCCTGTTTAGTGACGAGAATCATGCAGTCCAGTCGTTCAGTGTTTCACACTCCTTGTAAATGGGAAGATTTAGCAATACCTCTGCAGCGCCACCTATTGGAAGACAGTATTCCTGCAAGTCAAGGTTAGACTTTTTATACAAGTCTTATAACAATGACTGGGAATTATAAGCCAAAGCCAGAAACCATACACAGACAGCTGTTTTGGGGTGATTGCCCCTCATCAGTGTGCAGCAGGTTTCTGGCTTGGCTAGTGAGAGGCCTGTAGACGTGGGTCAGGAAGGGTATGGTTCTCCTTAGGAGGAGTACCTAGGTGTGACGACACTTATGAGGCCATCCATGCTTCTCTGGGAAATATGTGAAACACTGAATGATCAGTATTTAAACTGCACGAGCCACCAATGGTTTTTATGCCGACTGAAACTGTATTGCAAACGATAACCTCATTCAGTCGTCAGCTCTCGTTTAAACTGAACATTTTATCACTCGGTTTTGCTCGTTTGAATGATTACCTGAATATAATTGTTCGGTCTAAATGCAACATTAGGCAGGACCTAAACCTCAGCCATTCAGGAGCCGCACCCACCCAATTGTCTAATCATTCTTTTTTCAGGGAGGTAAGCTGCTGCCTGAGGTGTCTGTCAGCAGCTTTCTTCCCACCACATTCAGAATATATGCATTGTGGGTCAAATGAGCATTTAACCCAGAGTTCACATGAGCGTATTTGCCTGTGCAATATGCAGAAAATAGAACCTGTTGCTTTCAGTGGGTTAATTCACATGTGCATATTTTTCCTACATATTTTTAGCTGTGCAAAAAAAGCATGCGCTTTCCTGCACATTTTTACACCAAAAGTTCTGATAGAAGTCAATGGGGATGCGCAAATGCACACAGAATTTTAGGAGATACATGAAACACTGTAATTGCACAGGAAAAAGAACATCTTGCACTCATTAATTAGCCATTGCAACTGGTGCATCTTTGCCGCCTGCAAATGAATATGCCTTGTAGGTGCAAAAAAAATGTTCAGTTCGCAAATACGTATGCGCTCATGTAAAGGAGGCCTTAGTGGAGTTACAAGATAGGCAGGAAAGACTTAAAGGGGTTGTCTCGCGAAAGCAAGTGGTGTTAAGCACTTCTGTATGGCCATATTAATGCACTTTGTAATGTACATCGTGCATTAAATATGAGCCATACAGAAGTTATACACTTACCTGCTCCGTTGCTGGCGTCCCCGTCTCCATGGCTCCGTCTGATTCTGCTGTCTTCTGGCGTTTTTAGACGCGCTTGCGCAGAAGGGTCTTCTGGCTTCTCTTCGGTCCGGCACGAGCGGCGTTCTGGCTCTGCCCCCTTCTACGCGTCATCGCGTAGCTCCGCCCCGTCACGTGTGCCGATTCCAGCCAAGCAGGAGGCTGGAATCGGCAATGGAACGCACAGAGCCCATGGTGCACCATGGGAGAAGACCCGCGGTGCACCATGGGAGAAAACAGCAGTGCATCCTTGGGAAAGGACCGGCGGCCATCTTGGGGAGAAGATCTTTTAAAGTTCATATTTTGTCGGATTGGCGAGTAGCAAGCGGCTTAAAAAACGCTTTAAATTGCTATTTTATGCCAGGGGGGTGACAGGGGGAATGGGGTAATGTAAAATTTTGATGTTTGCCGCAAGACAACCCCTTTAAGATGACTGCGTGACAGAAAAAGTAGCCCCAATTTCACACAAGATGTGCCCGTAACACAGAGGAGTGTTCCAACCCAACTGCAGGTTTACAGCCCTGAACTCGGAGCATCATTCTTGGGCTACAGTCTTCTGAGTGGACTTATTCACATGAGCGATGACTTTTTTTCACAGCACGTTCTATCTTTTTTCAATGAGACTTTTTAAAGACATCGCTTGGCACTCGCATGCCATGTGCTGTTTCCCATTGAAATCAGTGGGAAACACTTGTTAACCTCTGACGCGCATGAAACACAAGCCCGAAAATGGCAACTTCACAGAAGTGATGCGAGATGTAAATACGTTGCGCTCATGTGAAGGGGACCTAAGTAGAGTTACAAGATAGGCGAAGACTTAAGATGACTAAGTGACAAAAAAAAATAGCCCCATGACAGCCAATATGGATGACAATTGCAGTTCCATGTGGCAGTAGCCGGAGGCTCCAGGGTCGTAACTATAGGGGATGCAGAGGATGTGGATGCACTTAGGCCCAGGAGCCTTAGGGGGGGCCATAAGGCCTCTCTTCTCCATATAAAACATTATAATTGGGGGCCTTGTTACAGATTTTGCATTGGGGTCCAGAAGCTTCAAGTTACGCCTTTGGCCGGAGCCACCTCAATGTCCTTATTTTTTTTTTTTCCTCTCATCTATATGGGATATGGCCATCAGCACCAGAGGCCTATTAAGGAGACATTCTTCCAGCAAACTATTACTTGTAGGATAGAAGATCTCCTTAAGGCTAGAATCATACAGCTGTTTAAGAGTTATGCCCAAGAAACTCAGGCACAGCTTACATTGGACAGCAGACAGACATCCATCCCTGTGCTGTCAGATTTTCATGGACCCCACAAACGTCATGGGCGAGAATAGGACAAGCAGTGATTTTTTTTTTCCCCCTTCCCCTTGGACCAAAGTTGTACAGGTGTATAACTCGTAGGATATTATGGGCTGTGTGCTGCCCACAAACTACAAGGACTGTGCATACCCTGAAAATATGGTCATGTGAATAAACCTGAATAGTATTATGGAATCGCCATACGGTGGCCTACAGAGTGCCTATGGCTCCATAGTAGCAGCTCTGTCTGATGGAGACTACATAAAGATTCTTGCTGTGGCTCCTGCCAATTTAGATCTGGGCATTTTTTTCTCTGTATGGCCTCATGCCCACAGCCCAGGGCGGATTCCGACTGTAAAATTTCGCAGTGAAATCATACCCGGAGACCCCTATACTCACCTGTCCGAATCCGCAGCGCATGACGCAGATTCCCGCGATACCTCCGCTGTGAGCACTGCAGAAGTATCGCGAGACGGACAGATTCCATTGACTGCAAAGGATGTCTTCTGTGTGATTTTTCACACAAATAGAACATGCTGCGATTCTTCCTCGCGAGCAGTAAATTGCAGTTGATTTCCACTCGTGGGCAGGGGAGAATCTTTTAACACAGCATGTCTATGGACGGACATTCTTGCGGCGGGCATCTGGCTGTGAATTCCGCAGCGATAATCCGTCCGTGGGCATTGGGCCTTACAGTTAGGGCCAGAAATATTTGGACAGTGACACAAGTTTTGTTATTTTAGCTGTTTACAAAAACATGTTCAGAAATACAATTTTTTATATAATATGGGCTGAAAGTGCACACTCCCAGCTGCAATATGAGAGTTTCCACATCCAAATTGGAGAAAGGGTTTAGGAATCATAGCTCTGTAATGCATAGCCTCCTCTTTTTCAAGGGACCAAAAGTAATTGGACAATGGAATCTAAGGGCTGCAATTAACTCAGAAGGCGTCTCCCTCGTTAACCTGTAATCAATTAAGTAGTTAAAAGGTCTGGGGTTGATTCCAGGTGTGTGGGTTTGCATTTGGAAGCTGTTGCTGTGACCAGACAACATGTGGTCAAAGGAACTCTCAATTGAGGTGAAGCAGAACATCCTGAGGCTGAAAAAAAAGAAAAAATCCATCAGAGAGATAGCAGACATGCTTGGAGTAGCAAAATCAACAGTCGGGTACATTCTGAGAAAAAAGGAATTCACTGGTGAGCTTGGGAACTCAAAAAGGCCTTTGCGTCCACGGAAGACAACGGTGGTGGATGATCGCCGCATACTTTCTTTGGTGAAGAAGAACCCGTTCACAACATCAACTGAAGTCCAGAACACTCTCAGGGAAGTAGGTGTATCTGTCTCTAAGTCAACAGTAAAGAGAAGACTCCATGAAAGTAAATACAAAGGGTTCACATCTAGATGCAAACCATTCATCAATTCCAAAAATAGACAGGCCAGAGTTAAATTTGCCGAACAACACCTCAAGAAGCCAGCCCAGTTCTGGAAAAGTATTCTATGGACAGATGAGACAAAGATCAACCTGTACCAGAATGATGGGAAGAAAAAAGTTTGGAGAAGAAAGGGAACGGCACATGATCCAAGGCACACCACATCCTCTGTAAAACATGGTGGAGGCAACGTGATGGCATGGGCATGCATGGCTTTCAATGGCACTGGGTCACTTGTGTTTATTGATGACATAACAGCAGACAAGAGTAACCGGATGAATTCTGAAGTGTACCGGGATATACTTTCAGCCCAGATTCAGCCAAATGCTGCAAAGTTGATCGGACGGCGCTTTACAGTACAGATGGACAATGACCCGAAGCATACAGCCAAAGCTACCCAGGAGTTCATGAGTGCAAAAAAGTGGAACATTCTGCAATGGCCAAGTCAATCACCAGATCTTAACCCAATTGAGCATGCATTTCACTTGCTCAAATCCAGACTTCAGACGGAAAGACCCACAAACAAGCAAGACCTGAAGGTTGCGGCTGTAAAGGCCTGGCAAAGCATTAAGAAGGAGGAAACCCAGCGTTTGGTGATGTCCATGGGTTCCAGACTTAAGGCAGTGATTGCCTCCAAATGATTCGCAACAAAATATTGAACCAAAAAATATTTTGTTTGGGTTATGTTTATTTGTCCAATTACTTTTGAGCTCCTTAAATGTGGAGTGTTTGTAAAGAAATGTGTACAATTCCTACATTTTCTATCAAATATTTTTGCTCAACCCTTTAAATTAAACGTTACAATCTGCAGTTGAATTCTGTTGTAGAGGCTTCATTTCAAATCCAATGCGGTGGCATGCAGAGCCCAACTCGCGAAAATTGTGTTACTGTCCAAATATTTCTGGCCCTAACTGTATATGCAGGAATGCAGAAAGTGTTGATCGGTTACTACTACTAGGTTTTGTGTGATCATACTGGAGAGTTTCTCTGTTCTCATTTCTTGTGCACAAAAAACAGAACCTGCTCTTTCTGTACATTTGCACACGAAAGATCTCCATAGAAGTCCATGCTGTGCTGAACAATTATTATTTTGAAGCAGATTTTGGTGCAGACTTGCTAAAATTGTTGTGGATTGTCCTCAGTGGCCAAATTGTATCCCATGGGGTTGTATCCTTGTTACTCCCCAAATATTGGAGGCTGCAAAAATTTAATCCAGTTGACTTTATTAGTTGGTGTTATAAGTTGATGCAAAGAGAAAAAAAAACATGCAAAACGGATCATGGGGACTTGGCATAAATTGTTTGATAACCATGTATGGAACATGATAGTAAAAAGAATTAGACAATGCATGAAGGTATTTGTGTTTGCTTAGCATCATTAATGGGGTAATCAACCTTCAGGTGACCACCTGTTAGCGTACGTTCTTAAAGGGGTTGTCCCGCAAAAGCAAGTGGGGTTATACACTTCTGTATGGCCATATTAATGCACTTTGTAATATACATCGTGCATTAAATATGAGCCATACAGAAGTTATTCACTTACCTGCTCCGTTGCTAGCATCCCCGTCGCCATGGTGCCGTCTAATTTCAGCGTCTAATCTCCCGATTTGACGCGCTTGCGCAGTGCGGTCTTCTCCCTTCTGAATGGGGCTGCTCGTGCTGGAGAGCTGCTCCTCGTAGCTCCGCCCCGTCACGTGTGCCGATTCCAGCCAATCAGGAGGCTGGAATCGGCAATGGAATGCACAGAGCCCACGGTGCACCATGGGAGAAGACCTGCGGTCCACCGTGGGTGAAGATCCCGGCGGCCATCTTCGCAAGGTAAGTAAGAAGTCACCGGAGTGTGGGGATTCGGGTAAATACTATCCGTTTTGTTTTTTTTTAAACCCCTGCATCGGGTTTGTCACGCGCCCAACGGGGGGACTATTGAAAAAAAAAAACCCGTTTCGGCGCGGGACAACCCCTTTAACCCCTTAATGACATGGCCTATTTTGGGCTCAAGGACACAACTATTTTTGGGGGGGATTTTAATTTCCACTTTTCAAGAGAGCCATAACTTTTTTTATTTTTCCGTCGACACAGGCATATAAGGGCTTGTTTTTTGCGTCACGAAGTATAGTTTTTATTTGTACCATTTTTGAATGCATATAATGTATTGTAAAACTTTTATTTTTTGAGAGCAGGGAGAGAACATTTTTTTATTGCGCTTTTTCTGGAGGTAAAATGAATAAAATAAGCATTTTGGGGGCGTGGCTTGGTGAGGCTCCGGAGCGGTCGCTTGAGTTTTGTGCTCCGCTCAAGATAAGGACTCCAGCTACTTTAAAGCGTCGGAAGAGGGGAAAAAACATCCCAGAGCGCCGGTAAACCTCCCCAGCACCTGGAGATGACAAAGCGGAGGACGACTAGAGGAAAACCGGCAAGACTGGAGGATTTCTTCTCAGCGCGCGCTGCTTCATCTAACATGGCGCCGGAGGAGACGGAAGCTGTCGGCGCGCTGATGGAGGAGCGGCAGACAGCCCTGAACGCTGCAGAGCAAGGTGAGCCGATGACAGCTGGGGAAACACCAGCAGTCACAGAAGCGGGCTCCGTTGTGCAGTTAGAGGGACAAGCGGCAGATGCAGGCAGCGAGGGAGATAGAGGGAAAGGGGATAAGAGACACACAATGGCGCCACACACGAGGCTGCATACCCCCCCCCCTCTCCCACAAGCAGCCCAGAGAAGCAAAAGCAAAGGCTGTCAGACGAGCCCTGTTTAAACAGCTCTGATACCACATACATTCCCTCCGATAGTATGAAAGAAAACAGATTGGCTGATCTGTCTGCTTCAAACAAACCAGCCTCGGAGCTATATATTAAAGAAATCATCATGGCTCTGCACAACACTATTCATCTCGACATTAAAAACCTAACTTCCTATGTCGACTCCTCAGTCAAAGAAGTTAAAACCCGCATAGAAAAAACGGAAACAAAGATGGGAGAATTGGTCAGGTCCCATAATTCACTAATAGACTCTCACTATGATCTAGAGGCGAGCGTCACAAAATTGCAACAAAAGCTAACTGACCTTGAGGACAGAAACAGACGTAACAACGTCAAGATAAGGGGTGTATCGGAGAAAGTTCTCAATTCTGAAATTATGAGCTTTATGTTGCGCTTCCTCCGCAAAGTTCTCCCGAACGTTCCAGAGCAGGAGCTAAAAATCGATAGAGCCCACAGGCTCCCTCTCCCAAAATTTTTGAAAGAAAGCACTCCGAGAGACATTATTATACGCATTCACTATTATAGTACTAAAGAGGCTCTGATGAGCGCCGTCAGGAAAATGAGAGTTCTACCAAGCCCATATGCGGACCTCCATGTTTTCATAGATCTATCTCAGGCCACAATGGAGGCAAGAAGGAGCTTTGCGAAGGTGACGGCGGCACTCAGGGAGGCTAGTGTTCCTTACAGGTGGGGATTCCCCACGAAACTTATCGTTTCCAGAGAGGGTGCAACGCACGTGCTCCTAAACCCCACTTCTGCATCTGAAATTTTACAATCCTGGGGCATTCGGATCCCGGAGCGAGTCCCAAACAACCCTGCCAGCGGAGGTCTGGGAAAACCCGACACAAGAAGCAGGAACGACAACACCCACTTTCGTGAGTAAGAGGCGAACCAAGACCCTCCAGGGACTCTCTCTACTCCTCTTTCCCCCCCCCCCCACACTCTGTCTGAAAGTGAGTCTACTCACCACAAGGACTTATCCCCCCCAAAACGGGCATGCAAGCGAAAGCTTGTATAAAATTCAGGACTAATCCACTTTCCTGCCGTGCTAGGTCTTATGCACAAGGTAACCTCACCCGCCAAGAAATGTGTAATGACCCCGGCGAGGAAATGTTACTAACCATGCTAATCACTATACTGTATGTCATGGATACTGTTATTTGTTTTTGTAGTTTTCTGTTTTTGGCAGCATCACGCAGATCTTTTATTCCCCCGAACGTCTATAACCGAAGCAATACCAGGATAAGATGTCGATCAAAATAATGTCACAGAACGCCAACGGCCTGAACACCCCCTTTAAAAGAAGTGCAATATGGAAGGAAGCCGTCCGCCACTACGTGGATATAGTATGTATGCAAGAAACACACCTGCTAGCCACTGATAGCCATAGACTGTCACATAGAAAATTTCCACAAATTATACATGCATGCGCACGTAAAAAACATGCAGGGGTCGCTATTGCGTTTAGAGACACAACCCCATTTAAAATAGAAACACAATTATGTGATCCGAAAGGAAGATATATAATCTTGGTAGGCTCTTTAAAAAATTCACAACTCACAATAATTAATGTATACGCCCCTAATTCTAAACAAATACATTTTTTAAATAAAATTCAAAAAAAAGGTGAACCGGGTGGCCAAGGGAGCGTTGATCGTCAGTGGTGACTTCTATCTGGCTCCAGACAGGGCTATTGACACCTCAACATGCGAAACTAGAGGGGGCAGATCTCTGAACGAGTGGATCAGAGGAGCTGCATTGTACGACACATTCAGGTGTCTTAATGCATCGGCCAGAGAGTACACCTTCTTTTCTCCCCGCCATAGGTCCTTCTCCCGTATAGACCTAATTTTAGTGGACAAATCGCTTATAACCACAGTGGTTAAAGCAGAGGTGGGAGTTATAACGTGGTCGGACCACGCCCCAGTTGTAACATCCCTGGCTTTTGGAGGAAACAGATTGACTAATAAGCAGTGGAGGAATAATACTTTTCTGATGAAGTTACCAAAATTCCAAGACGAACTCCAAAGAGAATTAAAAAACTACTTCACATCAAATGATACACCTGATGTCAGTCCTGAGACCCTCTGGATGGCTCATAAGGCCTACATGAGGGGCATATTTATAAAAATTGGGGCGAGATACAAAAAGGAAAAACAAAAAAACATAGAAACATTAACGGTGAAAATTCAAAAGTTAGAGAAACAAATACAAGCCAAACCCACTCATACATTATTCTCAGAACTATTCAGAACCAGGTTAGAAATGCGCAGAGTGTTACAAGGAGACTTTGACAGAGAAATTACCTCCCACCGAGCCAATATCTATGCCTCGACCAATAAACCCACAAAGTGGATGGCCAACCTAATAAAGAAAAAAACAATTAAAGCTAACATCCCTTATGTTTGGGATCCCAACAAAAAAGAATGTAAAATTACTCATCCAAAACAAATTCTCGAGTCATTCCGCAGCTTTTACAGCAAATTATATAATTTAAGGGAGGACCCGCACCTTTCTCCCCCAACTGAGGCGAATATCCACTCCTTTTTGAATAGGGTAAACCTCCCACAAATCAGCAAACCACAGTTAGCCACCCTAGATAGCCCAATAACACTTCAGGAACTTTCGGACACAATCGCCTCCACGAAGGGCCAGAAGGCCCCTGGGCCGGATGGCTTTTCGTCAGATTATAAGCTGTTCTCGAAGTACCTCTCCCCATATTTGGGGAAAACCCTAAACTCTATAATGACCAAAGGCATATTCCCAGAAGAAATGCTCCAGGCCACCGTGGTGGTGCTGCCCAAACCGGGCAAAGAACCGAACAAGCCTGCAAATTTCAGGCCAATATCTTTGCTCAACACTGACACCAAAATATATGCAAAAATATTGGCGACTAGATTGCTCAACATACTTCCTAGCATTGTGCATTCGGATCAGGTGGGCTTTGTAAAGGGGCGGCAGGCCTCGGACGGCGCGAGAAGATTACTCAACCTCATTCACTCAGTAAAAACTTCGGGTACCCCAGCCACTATACTAGCCCTGGACGCTGAGAAAGCGTTTGATAGGGTCCATTGGGGATACGCTTTCCAGACCCTAGAAAAATTTGGTTTTGGAGAAGGGGTGATTCGCGCCGTCCGGGCCCTGTACTCCTGCCCTACCGCCAGGGTGTTGATTGACGGAGCTCTGTCTGACAAATTTGTGATATCTAATGGGACCCGACAGGGTTGTCCCCTTTCACCCATTTTGTATGTCCTAATGGTGGAGCCATTGGCGGAGACGTTGAGGTGCTCTCCTGACATAAGGGGTATCAACCAAAATCTCCGACAGCATAGGATTGGCTTATTCGCTGATGACATTGTCCTCACGCTATCATCACCCCTAGAATCCCTGAGAGAAGCCTACCATATTTTACAGCAATTTGAAAGAGTTTCATACTACAAGCTTAACGTAGATAAGTCCATAGTATTGGGAATGAATATCTCAAAGGACCTCAAACAAAAAATTCAAACAGAGTTCCCCTTCAAATGGAGACCGGAGGGCATTCCATATCTAGGCACAATACTATCAGCAAACTTAAAAGATTTGGAGGAGTTAAATTTTACACCACTCATGATTTCCATCCAGAAAGAGCTGGACCGCTTATCGGAGATTGGCCTTTCTTGGCTGGGGAAAGTCATGACATATAAGATGAAGATCCTGCCTAGGATCCTGTACCTCTTTAGAGTACTGCCAATCCCAATCTCTAACAAAACACTTAAAGGCTTACAAAAGCAACTAACAAGCTTTGTCTGGCCTGGGGGTAGACCGCGGGTGGCCCTCTCGATTTTGTCCCTACACCGCAGAAAAGGGGGAGCGGATGTGCCGGACATAGGGAAATACTTCACTGCCACTATCTTAAACCAAACAAAAAACTGGTTGAGGACCAATGGAGCGATGGCTTGGGTCGGAATGGAGACGTCTTACCTCCATCCCCTCAAGGGAGACTCGTTACTACTGGCTGCGTCGCTTATAGCGACCAAAAACCACCCCGATTTAAAAATCATCCTGGGGTCCATGCCCCCGATGGTAGAAGCCTCTATAGAGGCCTGGAAGGAATTTACTAAAAAAGCGGCCTCACAAAATTCAAACAAGAAACCGATTCTCCTATTGAGAATATTAAGTTTATTCATACCAGATATAAATATCGAATCCTGGGTCCAGAAAGGTATGAAGACACTGGATAATCTCACCACAGAAAGAGGGATAAAACCTTTTCACGTATTACGGTCGGAATTCGATCTGACAGGTAATGACTTGTTTAACTATACTAGAATATCAACCTTTTTAAAGAAAAATCCCATTTTCAGAACCAGGATCCCGACGATTGTTCTTGGGAGGATCTCCCCGCCTTCCCCGACGGGCAAATCAGATACAAGGTATTTTTACGATATTCTAACTGACAATCTCACCACACACAAAAAATCCCATATTCTCAACTGGGAGAAAGAATTGGGTATAAGTATCCCAATGGAGAAATGGGAAGCAGCCTACAAATATGCTTGCAGTTCTACAAAAGGAATGGGCATTCTAGAAACACAACTTAAAATATACCTAAGATGGTACTATACACCTAGTTTGCTTGCCACCAGATTCCACCACAACAATGATAAGTGCTGGAGGGGTTGCAATCAAAGAGGTACAATCTCCCATATATTCTGGTCTTGCCCAAAATTGAGCAACTTTTGGAACTCAATTCTCAACCAAGTAGGAAAAACTAAATATCCACATACAGAAGGAAGGGAAAACCGCCCTTCTATTGTTAGGGATGGAACATTACCCCCCTTTTACTAGGTATTTGTTATCCCATGCAATGATGACAGCTAAAGCACTTATAGCTAAACGCTGGAACTCCACTCTCTCTCCTACATACAGTGAGTTTATGGACCGTATGGCCGAACAAAAAACATTTGAAAACTGGTTAGCCCTTAGAGACAATTCATTAAAAAAACACAAAGAGGTTTGGGGATGCTGGAAAATAACCTAACACAACTCTATGATCTGCCAATGTTTTAACATGTTTTAATATGTTATGTTTAGTGCAATTGTTTATTCTATAGTGTATAATGCAAATTCACAAAGGTACAAGAAGATAAGTTAGACAACTGAATTTCAAGTATATATACCGTATACTGTGCAATGTTTTATGTAGTATAAGAAAATATACAATGCAACAATTTTACTGTTACTAATATGTGTTGTCACTCAACTTTTAATTGTATGTACACAAAAAAAGCTAATAAAAAACCTAATGTTTAAAAAAAAAAAAAAAAAAAAGCATTTTGCCTGTTTTTTTTTTTGCTGTGCAGGATAATTAATATGCTCAAATTATAGTACAGGTCCTTACTGACGCAA
This sequence comes from Eleutherodactylus coqui, assembly GCF_035609145.1. Taxonomy (NCBI): domain Eukaryota; kingdom Metazoa; phylum Chordata; class Amphibia; order Anura; family Eleutherodactylidae; genus Eleutherodactylus; species Eleutherodactylus coqui. Next base: position 193,526,316 of record NC_089842.1, read on the forward strand.
TGATATCACATATATTGGTGTTTTCTTAACGTTTTTTATACAGATATAGAAAAATGAGCAAAAAAGAGTTTTTGGTTTTTTTACTCTTTAGTTTTTTTTACACAATTTATGTCCCTGTAGCAATTATATCGCAGCGGTCCGATGACATCACAGAGGGAGCGCCCTCCCTCTGTGAATCCTTTACACGCCGCAATCTACATAGATCGCAAGCATGTAAGGGGTTGATAGTAGGTGTCGCTGTCCCGATGCATCCCTGCTGTTGCAGTGAGAGGCCAGCTATCAGTAATAGCTGGTTCCCGCTGCCGGATACCACAGGATCCCTTCAGATCCTGCGAGATCCACATGACATAAGGTTACATCATGTTGCCTTAAGTACGAGCCTGCCATGATGTAACTTTATGTCCTGCGGCGGGAAGGGATTAATCTTGGCTTGACTTGGAACGCTTCCATAGGAATTCATTGGTTTGCACAATAAGCGGGCTGCAGTGAGGGTAGATGACTGCACTATACTTGACTTGAGGTTTTGATTCTTCACTTTGTAGAATGCCAATTCTTATCTGCAGATTTTATTGAAAAGGTTGTGACTTAAATAATGTCCCAAATTGTAGTAATTTCTTTAATATGCCCTTGTTGAAGTAGAAAAATCAGACTGATCTTTGCATATCTTCTAAATACTGTTAAAAACTTTTTACATGCCAGTGTTCCCAAAAGGTATCATTACTTTGCATTTTTTTCAGTGCCCTAAATTTTACCACTTTTGTTAACCATTGTAGAATGGCCGCGGGAGCTGCGTCATCGCCTAGCGACGGCACGGCATCCTATGTACTGCGCATGCATGCCGGAGCACAGGCTGGCGCATTTACAGTACAGAAAAGACGACACTGGGCAGGTACGCACGGATCACCGGCTAGGCAACGGGTCAAAATCCGCTGCGGGATGTGACACGCGCATGGACAGTAATTCTAAGACACATCTGACAATAAGACGCACCCAGATTCAGACAATAGAAAATAGGATTAAAATATTTTACACTAAGCAAAACTTCTCTGGTTGGCTAAAGAAGTGGAGGGTTTTGTTTCAAGTGGTCGTGGATAGCTGCAGTGGCCAAATAGTAATCATGCCCCTCTCAGTGGCCCCATAGTAATTGTACCCTCTCTCGGTGCCACCAATAGTAATAGTGACCCTCAGTAGTATTGGCAGCCTCCAGTGGTACAGTGCCCCCAGTACCTCTGGTGGGCAACGAGCTCACTAGGAAACTCTTTACCATCCCTCTGTAATTCATATCCAGGGGTCTCTGAGTATCTCAGGCTCTGACCTCTGACACTTCCTCCCTGTGTCTGCATTACTGCACTTCCTGTACACACAGCGCAGATGCTGGAGGAAGTGTCTGGAGTCCAGAGCCTGAGATACTCAGAGGTACCTAGACAGGAGTGAAGGTAAAATATTTCTTGGTAGGGTTGCTGGTCTTTATGATCAGTTACATCTGTTTTGCGCTGTAACTGATCATTATGGAAGCAGTCAGAGGGAACTGGTGCTGCGGGCCCTTCTGACATATGGGAAATGCTTTAGCGTGACATGAAAAATTAATAAAAGTTATCCCTGAGAGAAAATAAACTTCAAACCAGCTCAAGAGTGGCGTGAAAACATACAAAATCTGGACTCGCTTCCCCCGATTTTACAATTTGCTTGTCCTAGTCCCCCTCTGCTCCTTCCGCAGAGATTTTGCTACTGGTCAAACTGAAACAGTGATTGGCTGCAGAAGTCGATGTCCCTGGTGCCGCTGATCTCTGCTGCTACACAGGATGAAGACCAGGGGACCGGGCACTATCAGGATGGGAACAGTAAGGAATTAGGGGAGATGAGTGCAGCAGCTAATCTTTCCCCCACTCTCAAGTGGTCTGAATGTTTTCCCTCTTTGGGCTCCTACCTACTTGCGTTTTTTAAATGCAATTGTCAATGGACTTTCTAATGTTAAAAACGCATCGCAAGTTTGTGCTTTGGGATTTTTGTGCGATGCGTTTTTAACATTAGAAAGTCCCACTGACGATTGCATAAAAAAAACTCAAGTGGGTAGAAGCCCTTAGATAAACCCGCTAGTCTGAGTTCATAGAAGAGCACAGCGGCTATTGACCCATTAGAACGTTACTAGTAATCTGTGTAGTTATGATCATTACATAGGCCTTCCAGAGATTAAAACTTATTATCTATCTTGAGGTTAGGTGATAATCTTAGACCAGTGAGGTTCCAGCCACAGGGGGCACTGCTGATTGCTTGATCGAGGATATGTTATTTTGCAGAATTCGGTCACCAGTATAGATGAGCGAGTATACTTGCTAAAGGCAATTGCTCGAGCGAGCATTGCCTTTAGCGAGTATCTCCCCCGCTCGAGACTGTAGGTTCGGGTGCCGGCAGCGGGCACGGAGCTGCGGGGGAGAACGGGGGCAGAACGGAGGGGAGATCTCGCTCTCCCCTCTCTCCCTCCCCCCCCCCCCCCCCCCCCCCCCCACTGACAGCCGCTACTCACCGCTCCCCCGCGCCGGCACCCGAACCTGCAGTCTCGAGCGGGGGAGATACTCGCTAAAGGCAATGCTCGCTCGAGCAATTGCCTTTAGCAAGTATACTCGCTCATCTCTAGTCACCAGCCTACAAGTGGCTGAGGAGCGAGGCATAGAAAGCCATATTACCTAACTGAGCAGTTGATGTTCTTACAAGCTGCTCTACAGACACCTCTGTAAGTACCATCATAGATGTTTAAGAGAATCCCATGTTTACCACTAGCAATCACAGCACTGTCAATAATATCTGCAGCAGAGCCTTGATCCACCTTTTAAACATGCCTCTAGCCTAAACCACAAATGATCTTGAACCATTTCCTTCTCTGTATTTTAAGTACAAAAAGGATATTCTATTGTAATTGTCTTTCTTTTTGTTAACGAGCAGAAGAGACGACATGGAGGAGGATGCAGAGCCAGGGCCTTGTGAAGGCGAGATCGGGGAATGGGAACCCAGGGATCACCACCCCCAATCCAACAAGTAGAGGACTATGAAAAGGCTGGCCTGTTCAGCACAACGTCTCCTGCTCCCGGGAGTGTAGCTTATTCTGCTCCAGCCTTGAGAAAAGCAGAAGGCGTGGGGAGGATTGCCCTGTGGCACGGCAGGTTGACTAAGGGTATTTTGACTATTTACAGACCCAAAGACATAATGACTGGGCTGACAACTCTGGCCAAGCTGTCGCAGACTAGAGGTTTCCTGGCCAAACACCGATTTTGTGTCCCGTCTGCGTTTAACCCCTTAATGACCACCTATATGTGTTTTCACGTCCTAGGTGTCTGGGCTTTAATCTACAGGGCTGTAAAAACACGCTGGCCCTGTAGACCAGTGTTCACCAACTCCAGTCCTCAGGGACCGCCAACAGGTCATGTTTTCAGGATTTCCTCAGTGTTGCACAGGTGATGTAATTATTGTCAGTGTCTTAGACATTGCCACAGGTATTCCTACCATAGGATATCCTGAAAACATGACCTGTTGGTGGTCCCTGAGGACTGGAGTTGGGGACCCCTGCTGTAGACTAAAGCCACGGAATTCTGGAATGTGACAGCTCCTGCAATCGGCTGCCGGAGGTAGCCGATACCCGGGAGATGTCGTGGGGGTCACTGTGAGCCGCCACCAGTCACGCTATCGGCGTTATTCATCAGAGATTACATAAAGAGCCAGAAGGATTTGAGCAAGCCTGCATCCATAGAAGATCTGGGATTAGTTCTCCACAGTGTTTGGAAGAACCTACCTGCTGAGTTCCTTTAAAACTGTGTACAAAGGTACATAGAGGAATTGATGCAGTTTTAAAGGCAAAGTGTGGTCACACCAAATATTGATCTGATTTGGATTTCTTTTTGGTTCATTCACTTTATTTTTGTCAATTAACAAAATGTAAACTATTATCATTTCTATTTTCTGAAAGCTTTCTTACTTGACGGTAGCGGTTCCCAAACTGTGCTCCCCGGAGTCCTTGGGGCTCCGCGAGCGACAGTCAGGGGCTCCAACCGAAGGTCTCCGCGGCAACAAACCTGTGGCACGCGTGCAGGAGGAGGCACATGTCGACGGCTGCTCACCAATGTAGTGATTACCGGCAGGGTGCCGCAGCTTCTCTGCCAGTAATCAAGCAGCGACGCTGATCCCAGTGTACTCGGGAACCTCCTCCCCTGAGTCCTTTCCTCCTTAGTTCTGCAGAGGAGGACTCAGGGAGGAAACGTTCCAGGCTAACATACTGCTTTCATTGTGGAGCGAGATCAGTGCTGAGAAGAGGAGGAGCGGCACTGACTGCAAGGAGAAGGTAAGTATATGGGTTGTGGTGCTATTATTACTGGGGCTACTGTGGTGTTAATAATACTGTGGGGTTAATATTACTGAGGGAGTTAATAGTCTGTGGGGTTAATATTATTACTGGGGGTACTGTGGGGTTAATATTGCTACAGAGGGGGTTAATACTACTGCGGCTACTGTGGGGTTAATATTACTACTGGGTCCGCTATTAATGCTGGGGCCGCAATAGGGGTCACCTATTACTGCTGGCGCCGCAATTGGGGTCACCTATTATTGCTGGGGCCAATAAAGGGGTCACCTATTACTGCTGAGGAGGAGAAGATGGGCATTTTACACTTTTCTCTTTCTTTTGGTAGATTCTGAGTAATGATTGAAGGATGACACTGTAACCATAAGGTATTTGCCCTCCTTCTACCTTTTTTTTTTAATCCTCTTGGATAATCCCAGAAGGTGACTTGAAGACCAGTCGATCGCTTTCGCAATACACTGCTTTACCTATGTATTATCATATCCATGTTGCTGTAGGGTGGGCCCCTAGAATCACTGGAGAGCCCAAGGTGCTCCAGTCTGACACGTCTAAATACCATTTTTATGGTTACTTTGTATGACTACTAACATTTGTTATATGCTTGTCACTTCTGATGGTGCACCAGGATCATGCTCATGGAATCTTTGTTTTGGCTCTATTCTCCTGATTTGTGTAAGTTGGTTGCACCTTGTTACATTTTCATGATAACTTTGGATTTCTCTAAATATCATATAGGGGGGGGGGGGGGGCGTGGCTAGCTAATGCCGAGATAGGACGCATGTGAGACGCGCTCCCGCTGTACTCACCTTCCCCGGGCAGCAACCTCCGACAGAGCGGCAAATTCCGCCCATTCAGGACAGGATGGGCAAGAAGATCACCCCTGGAACGAAAACGCCGGCTCCGAGCGGCAGAAAAGGGGCACTGGAGCGATTTATCGGTGCCCAGAGCGGCGGGAACCCGGCCAAGATGGCGCCGGCTCCCACAGGGTCACGTGGGTCCCGACAGTCCTCTCCGCCGAGCGCCGCACAACACAACCCAGCTCAGCAACCGCTGCGGTCCCCGTCCCTCGGCACCTCACAGAGGGAGAAGCAAACAGGCACAACGCAGCAGGAACCTCCAGCGCGAGAGGACCCCGCACCTGAGGCACCAGGAGAAGCAGGAGAGAGCAGCAGAACCGTGAGTTACACCAACATGGACTCCCCCTCAGCACATGCAGGCACACCAGCAGCAGCTTCACCTGCTGCACACTGTACCTCCCCTAGCACCAACAGGGGCAATGATTCACTGGGGTGGTCGGTATCCCCTGAGAGCAGTGCACCCAGCAGCCCAACAGATAATGCACATAAAGGGGAACTCTCCAATAAAGACAGTGAGCAGTGGAAAACCCACATAATGTCGATCCCCACAAAAAGCGAGCTGCACGCGCTGTTCGAAAAATTTGAAACATCAAACAAACAAGCCCTTGATCGTATCCACTCTGATATACACCAGATGGGACACAGGTTGCTGCAGGTAGAGGAGGTGCAAGAAGACACGGCGGCCATCTTAGAATCACATAGGCAAGCCATACAATATCAAACAGACCAAATCGCCAACCTGACTATGTATATAGACGACCTGGAGAACAGGAATCGGCGAAACAATCTTCGCATCCGGGGTTTACCCGAAGAAGTAGATGGGCCCCCAACTGGAGACGTGGGCGCAAACATTTTTCCTGCAATTACTAGATCGCGCACCGGACAACCCAGTCATAATCGACAGGATACACAGGGCGCTGGGACCCAAGGCGACCGACCCAAATAGACCAAGGGACATAATATGCAGGATCCATTTCTTTAGAGAAAAAGAATCCATTATGCGCGCCGCCAGAGAAAAGGGGGACCTTATGCACAATGGCAAACCTCTCATCATACTCCAAGACCTCGCACGCCACACGCTCCGCCTCAGGGGCGCACTGAGGCCGCTGCTAACATTGCTCAGAGAAAGGGACATACCATATCGCTGGGGATACCCATTCTCCCTGACCGCCAGAAAAGAAGGCAAGTCAGCTACATTCCGCATGTTAGGAGACCTCCCTAAATTTCTGGGGATCCTCCAACTCCCCATGATCGCACTCCCTGACTGGCCAAGCACCCCAACCTTGCTATCCCCAACTGTCCAAGAGCACTGGCAGACGGTCCCACCCAAACAGCGCCGTGAAAGCCGCAGAGGACCTGAAACGGACACCTGATGCCATCTATCCCACAGTGAAGCCCCCATGAGAAGGACTGGCCAGAAACTACACTGAAGAGAGACAAAGGAAGCCGGAAGATGGATCTCATTTGCCGTTCATAACTTTCTTAAGTTCCCGTTAAATACCGGATCACTTGATCCGAACTGTTGCCGTGTTGCCGTTTGGAGGTTATTTACAGGGTCCCTCTTGGGTACCCCAAATGTTATAGCAATTATCCCGGGGGGTGGGGGCGGGGGCCGGTCCTGTCCTGCCGAGCACTCTACCACTCCCTACCTAAGGTGAGCTGTCGCACAGCGCTGCGACCACAACACTTCTCACCATGATGGCGTATGCGGCCGCTGAATGCCGCAAAAGGTTTTTTCTTGTAAACCTTTCTTTCTCCTATTCTCTTTTCTACTCTTTTTCTGTCACCCGACCCAACTACACCCTGGTTACTAAACAACTCCCCCACCTGAATATAGATCATGGCTAGTATCACATTCGGTACATACAACGTGAGAGGGCTAAATAAACCCGCCAAGAGGGGGCAAGTATTGGATCACTTGCACAGGCAAAAAATTATGATTGCGCTCTTGCAGGAAACTCACTTCCAAGCAAACAAAATCCCTAAATGTAAAAACCGAAATTATACAACATGGCACCATAGCCCGCATCCCAGCAAAAAAGCGGGAGGAACCTCGATAGCCATACATAGGCAACTTCCTCACAAACTTATTTCGTCATTAATGGACGAAGACAGAAGATACGTCTTCCTGAAAATCCAAATCTATAACGAAATTTTAACTATCGCTAACATATATTTCCCAAATCAAGCACAGGTGCGCTTTGGAATCCGGGTACTGGGGGCCCTGAGGACCTTCGCGGACGGCTCCAATATACTGCTAGGTGGAGACTTCAACCTCTGCATGGAACCTCTACTCGACTCCTCTGGGGGTAAGTCTGTAATCCCACACACGTCACTACGTAGGCTACGCAAGGAACTGGCTAGTCTTAGGCTCATTGATTTATGGAGGATTCTGCACCCTAAAGAGAGAGACTATAGCTTTTTCTCCCCGTCACATAACTCATACCAACGCCTAGACTACTTATACATCTCACAAACTACTAGACCGCGACCCCTCAAGTACCATTGGCCCCTTTATATGGTCAGACCACGCTCCGGTTTGGGGATCGATCCGACGCGCCACACATGACACTACCAACATCAATTGGCGCTTAAACGACAACCTGCTGTCGGACTCAGCTTGCACACAAGCGATACAACAGGCCATTGAAAATTTCAACACAGATCACTCAACAGACAACACATCAGACCCTATAAAATGGGAAGCCCTCAAATGCGTACTCAGGGGAATCTTTATTTCCCATGGGGCGCGACTGAAGAAGGAAAGGAACACCACTTTGAGGGATTTGTTGTCCCAGATGACCCACCTTGAAAACATAAATAAGAGAGACCCGCTGAACGCGAGGGCGTCGGAAATCTCAGAAATACGTGGCCGAATCCTACAGCTGCTGGATCAGGCCTCTTTGTGCCGACGGGATAGAGCTAGAGGGTACTTCTATGAACACGGGAATAAAAGCGGTAAAGGGCTAGCAAAAGCACTAAACCCAAAACCTCCACAGACATATATCTTTGCAATTAATACGCCAGACGAGGGCCAAGTTAACACAAACGCTAAAATAGTAAATGGCTTCCATAAATACTACCATGACCTATATAACCTGACGGACAGGCTAGGGAACCAAGATGAAGCCCTACTACAGGATAGAGATAATTATCTACTTAATTTTGCTCCCAAACGCATTCCAGAAACGGAGGAAAGCGAGCTCGAGGGAGACCTCACCCTTGAAGAAGTAAAAGAGGCCATCCAATCCCTGAAAATCAGAAAAAGCCCGGGACCAGATGGCTTTACGCCATGCTTCTACAAACTTTTTGCAGAGGACTTGGCCCCCCTAATGCTCAAAACATTCAACTCCATATCTGATTCCTGCCCCTTCCCCGCCCAGGCCCTACAAGCTGTGATCACGGTTATCCCCAAGACAGGAAAGGACCCCGCATCCTGTAGCGGTTATAGACCAATATCCCTCTTAAACGTGGATACTAAGATCTTCTCGAAAATCTTAGCTACCCGCCTACAGTCACACATCCCCTCACTAATTCATAAGGACCAGGTGGGCTTTGTCCCGGGGAGGGAGGCAGGGGACAACACAATTAGAACGCTTGCCCTCGTGTCGCGGGCGCGCGCCTCCGGGGATCCCCTGTGCCTACTCTCGGTGGATGCAGAAAAGGCGTTTGACAGGGTGGGTTGGGGGTTTCTGGAGGCGGTGCTGGGGCGGGCGGGCATGGGTCCGAGACTCAGGAGCTGGATAATGGCGCTATATAAGTGCCCCTCCGCTCGGGTTCGGGTCAATGGTCAACTCTCGTCACCCATACAAATACGTAATGGCACGAGACAAGGTTGTCCCCTGTCTCCCTTCCTGTACATCCTGGTAATGGAGACCCTGGCGAACGCTCTCCGAGCAAACACCAACATTAGCGGCGTCAGAATAGGTAACAAAGAAAATAAAATAGCCCTATATGCGGATGACCTATTGATATACATAACAAACCCCAGAATCGCTCTCCCTAACATTCTTGCAGAATTTAAAAGGTTTGGGAAACTCTCTAACTTTAAAGTGAATCTCAACAAATCAACAATCCTTAATGTCACACTAGCAGACTCGGAGGTGGAAGCTTTGAAACCTACTCTCCCGTTTAAATGGAAGCAGGACGATCTTAAATACCTAGGTGTCACGATCACAAAAAATCTAGACATGCTCTTCGAAAAAAATTTCAAACCCCTTCTCGCCACACTAGAAACAGACTTTAAGAGATGGCAACAGGTTCCCATGTCATGGTTTGGCAGAATAAATACAATAAAAATGAATGTGTTACCGCGGTTTCTTTACCTGTTCCAAACGGTGCCCATCCACATACCTGGGTCCTTTCTATCACAGATTAGGAAAGCCATCATGACTCACATCTGGGGAAACAGCAGACCCAGGCGCAATTGGAGAGCCCTCACTGGTCCCAAGGACCGGGGAGGCATGGGCATCCCAAACGTCGCCTTATACCATAAAGCGGCACTGTCCAAACGGATCCTAGACTTATTTCATAGCAGAGCCCAGAAAATATGGGTAGAGACCGAACAAGACTCTGTTCCCTTTAATGGCGAGGGACTCTTATGGGTCCCAGGCAATGGGAAACACAAAGGCTTGGGCTGGTCCCCATTTATAGAGGATCTGGTCTCAACCTGGCTAAAATCAGCGACTAAAGCGAGCATGATCCACAGGCCGGGCCCACTCACTCCCCTGGTTGGTAACATAGATATTCCTAATTTCCTAAAGGGTACCACTCTAACTAGCGTTATCACTGATACAATCCTCAGGGTTAGAGACATAACTCAAGGGGACGGATTTAAAACACTACACGAATTGCTGGAAGGACAAAGACCCCCACCCGGAGCGTGGTTCCAATATCTACAGCTGCGACACTACGCGGGGGCCTTAGGCGATATACACCAAATAAGACTCCCTCTGACCACCTTCGAGAAGATGTGCCTATCGGCCTCTTCAACTCAACAAAAAATATCATCTTTGTACAAGATGTTAATAGAGGAAGACACATGTAACAGTAACAAAGACCTGGAGAGGGAGTGGGAGAGGGACCTCGGAATTGCACCCCCAGAGGAGTCATGGAGGAAATCATACATTCTAACCCACAAATTAAACATGTCCAGTAAATTGCAAGAATTGAACTATAAAATTCTGACAAGATGGTACCGCACCCCGACGGGACTAGCCAGGATATTCCCCCAGTACCCGGATACCTGCTGGAGATGCCAAAGAGAACCTGGAACACTAGTTCACATATGGTGGTCTTGCCCCCAGATCCGCCCCCTCTGGAGGGAGGTCAATACTTTGTACTCTGGTATATGCAGATGTGAAATCACCTTCACGCCAGAAATGGCCTTACTCTCCATGTTCCCAGGTTCAATAGCCAGCTCTAAAGGTTCCCTACTTAGATTTTTCGTCCTGGCCCTGCGACAGACAATCCCCAGAAACTGGAAATCTACGACAGCCCCCTCAAGGTTGAAGTGGCTGGAAGCCCTAGACCACATAAGACACATGGAGGAACTCTGCGCAAAAGACGAGATGAGACACAACAAATATATCGCTACGTGGTTGGTCTGGAACCAATTTCGTCTCTCTCCCGACCTAAACACGTGGCTTGACAGCGGAGCTTTACCAACAACCACAACCCCCTCCATAGTCAGCTCTACTATTCCATAAATCACACCTCTATTGCTACCTATCCTAAACCAGGGTCACCTGTTCCCCATCCCCTCATACCTCCTACCTGCCCCCGTTCTGCCACCCCCACGTCCCGCTCTTTTTTCTTTTCCTTTTTCTCTCCCTTTTCCTTTTTCTTTTTTTTTCCTTTTTATCCTTGTTGTTTATAATTTTATGTGAAACATATAATTATTAGCCCGCCAGGGCCTGTTGTTGTTAAAAAGGTTTGTCTATACCGAAAAATGAAGAAACTGCCTCACAGACTGAGAACGTGGATGGAAAATGAAGACAGATTGAGTATTTGTTAATTATAAATGTTTATTCATGACACCATTCCATAATACTGTAACTAACGTTTATTAATGGCAGACTAAATAAAAAATGTTTGAACCATAAATATCATATAGGGGTCATACAAAATGGTACTCACATCTTAGATGGATACACTTGCTTAAAGTCTCTCATCACTCTTGATACACTTGCTTAAAGTCTCTCATATTGTATCGCTCTCGAACGCTCTACAACTCTCTTTTCATACTGTTAAGCCTGGTTTAGATGCAACGATTATCGCTCAAAAGATGTCTTTTGAGCAATAATCGTTGTGTACATTTGGAGAGCAAGGTAATCGCTCAAACGTCATTTTGAGCCATCACTTTGTGCTCCGAGCAGAGTATGCAGAAGACAAGGCTGTGTTCATGGAGCGCACAGCTGGTATACAGCTGTGTGCCCCGTGCGGAGTATGAAGAACACAGCTGGACCGCTATGTTCTTTATACCCTGGCTGTGTTAACTGAGCGGGATACAGCTGAAACAATAGTATCAGCTGTATCACGCAGTGAACTCCTGATAAGGCTGATCGTTCTCTTTCGGAATGCTGAAAAAGAACGATCAGCGACTGGTTAATGAAAACTGCACAATATCAGTGCAGTTAGACACAACGATTATCGCTCAAAAGACGGCTTTTGCGCGATAATCATTGTGTCTAAATGGGCCTTTAAGGAGTAAATAAGTTAGTGAGAATCTAGCTGTCTGGGTCAGCCATTATTATATATAGGACTGTACATTATGCACAATACTATTATATAATAACGAAGGATGAACGAGTATACTCGCTAAAGCACTACTCGTCCGAGTAATGTGCTTTAGACGAGTATCTCTCTGCTCGTCCTTAAAGATTCGGGGACCGCTGCGGAGCTGCGGGGGAGAGCAGGGAGAACAGGGGAGATCTCTGTCGCTCTCTCCCCCCGCTCCCCGCCGCGACTCACCTGTCAGCCGCAGCGGTCCCCGAATCTTTATGGACGAGCAGAGATATACTCGTCTAAAGCACATTACTCGGACGAGTAGTGCTTTAGCGAGTATACTCGCTCATCCTTAATAATAACTCATTATGGGCTCTTATCATTTCTGTGTTGCCCCTTCCAGATATTGAGGACCTTTACAGTCCCAAAAACTCATCAAATAGTAGGTACAGATAGTGCAAGCATTAATATACTTGACTTAACGCATTACCCAGACTCTCTGACTCAGTAAAGAAAATAACAATGCATTATGGACTTTAACCCCTTGAGGACATGGCCTTTTCCCCCTTTTTAGTTTTTTCCTCCCCCCTTTTTAAAAATCGTAATTTTTATTTATCCATCGACGTCACTGTATGAGGGCTTGTTTTTTCCGGGACAAGTTGTATTTTTCAACGGTACTATATAATGTACCATATAATGTACTAAAAACAGTTTAAAAAGTAGAGTAAAATGGAGGAAAAAAAACCAACAAAATTTGGCCATCTTTGTGTGTTCTTATTTCTACGGCGTACACGCTGCAACAAAAATGACATCATAACTTTATTCTATGGGTTAGTACGATTACTACGATACCAAACTTATCTAGTTTTTTTATGGTGTACTACTTTTATTTTTTTTTCCAAAAATGTTGAAATTGTTTTCTGCCATCTTCTGACCACAATAACTTTTTTATTTTTCCGCCAACATAGTTGTGCGAGGGCTCATTTTTTTGCAGGATCTTGCAGCTTGCGTCGGTACCATTTTGGAATACATACGACTTTTTTATCGCCTTGTATTGCATTTTTTCGTGGCAACACAGTGACCAAAAAAGTGCATTTCTGGCATTCTTTATTTTTTTTTCTGACGACATTCATTGTGTGGGGTAAATAATACATTGCTTTGATAGAGCGGACTTTTACGGACGAGGAGATGCCAAATATGTATTTTTCTCATTTATTTTGATTATTTTATCATAAACATGGCAAAAGGTTGGTTTTTCTTTTTAAACTTTTTTTTTCAGCCCCTTCAACTGAGTTAAGGTAACCCCTTAAAGCTACAGGATGTACATTTACGTCCTGCAGGTTTGGGTTATATATGGAAGAGGGTGGGTGCCGGCTATTTCTTATAGCTGGCACCCGCTCCAATAAGCTGTGCCACTGATCGGACCTGTTAACCCTTTAAATACTGCCATCAGTTCTGACAGCGACATTCAAATGCCCTGATCTATGTTTGGGGTTCCCACTCTGCCCCCCTTGATAAGATCGTGTGGAGCTGTGTGGTTGCCATGGCAGCCAGGGGGCCTTCAGAAAGACTTGTTAGACTGCTTGTTAGATCGCGGTATGATGTAATGCTATGGCATTACACCATAAACAGGAGCAATTAAGCCACTGCAAGTTCATGTTCCCTTTTAGGAGCTAAAAAAAAAAATTGTTTAAAAAAGTTTCAGTAAGTATTAAAAAGAAAAAAGGTAATCGTTAAATATATTTTTTGCTGTATTTATAATAAAAGAATCTAAATAATAAAACAAAAAAAGCATATTTTGTATCACTGCGTCCATAAAAGTCTGAGCTATCAATCAAAGTAACACATTATTTACCCCGCACAGTAAACTTCGTCAGAAAAATAATAAATATAATTTTTAAAAATGATCAAAAAGTCATATGTACTCCCAAATGGTACCAATAGAAATGACAGGATGCTCCACAAAAAACGAGCCCTCACACTATGTAGAAGTGTGGTACGAGGATTTATAAGTTATTATTTCTCTATTATCATCCCAAAGGCTTGCATTTTTGCATCTGCTATTCCTTGCTAGTGAAGATAGACAGTCGCCCCGACGGGGCCCCGCCCAGCAGACATATCTGCTGGGATCTTTGGGCTGCTTGGGAAGACTGGATTGTCTGAACTTTCAGACAATCTGACCTATGTTCAGAGTAAATCCCAGATTGTAGGAGCTACTAGACAAGGCGGGAAGCATATCTTGATTGTACCATAGCAATGCATCTTGAGAGAGAAAGAAGTCACTCATCAATTTCTGTATCTACCGGACTGTCTAATAGCAATATTGGGACAGGATATGATGAGAAAACTATAGTCCCAAATGTCCTTTGAACCGGATGGATAGATGTCTTTACAAATTGAAAAAGATGGTTTAACTCCCACCAACATCCTCTCACTCACAGTGCCTCAAAAGGAGGATTGGAGATTGTTTGCTGTCATTCATGAGTCAGATTATCCAAGTCCCAACCTGAACCTAGTAATGAAACTACTGGGAGTATAGGCAGAAGATAATCCATCAGGAATAGCTCAGAATTGCTAGGCTGCCTGTCCACGGGCATTTTTGCATTGTGTTCCTTGCGGCGATAATCCGGCTGCGGGGAACGCAGTAGACGCTTTCTATAGCGTTGCTATGCAAAGCGCAGCCCCCCTATCGCGGCTGGGAAATCGCAGCATGCTGCGAATTGCCACGATTCTCCGTGTCAGATAGGCTCACTGTGGAGATCCGTCTGCTGGCTCCTCCTGGGATATCGCAATGCCCCTGGACAGGCAGCCTTAGGTATAGCAGACATGTCTGCTGCTCTGCTCTGCCTGTTATCTAGTAGGTGTTTATTTTGTTCCAGCATCTCCGGCGTTATCACTTCCTGACTCCAGTTAGCTGGAGTCTGTTTGCCAATCACTCTTCTATACTCTGTTGCTATTGATCTCCAGTCTGTTGTAGCCATTCACTATTTTTGTGCCTTCCAAGTTCTGTTACCTAGTCTCACCCTTGGCCTCTGTTCCTGCTTGGTTCGACCTGTTCTGGTGTTAGGGTTGTGACAGGCTTAGTCAGCGCCTAGGGTCCAGCTCAGGGACGTCCTTGTCAGGACAATTACCCTGCTCTCTGTTAGGCAGGGATTTCCTATTGCTCAGGTTTTCCTGCCCAGAGGGACGACACAGTGGTTCCGCACCCGAATATGTAACAAGAATATACCTCCAGTCGCAGTACAGCTGAAGCCAGGGGCACAACCACTGTCCATCAAGCAATACCGCCTACCAGCTGCTGCCTGCCACGGCATTGTACCTGGAGGTTTGTTAAGTACGGTATCCTGAGGAGATGCCAATCACCCTGGAACACCCCCCACCCCACGTGCCTGTAAAGAAGTCTGGAACAACAGAGTACCGCCCCGCTCTAGGATTTCAGAGCAGTGAATCAAGCTGTGGTTACTTTGCATTAGTGTCCAACCCGTACACGCTGCTTGGACTAATACCAGGCGTAGCAACTCACTTTACTGTGCTGAAGTTGGAAGACACTTTCTTCACCGTTATTCTGACAGAGGACGGTCAGCTTAACTTTGCCTTCCAATGCGAAGACTGAAAAATAGCAGAAAAGTATCGTTTGCCTCAAGGGCTCAAGAACTCACCCACACAGTGGAGAAACTCTTGCTACTGACCTAAGGAAACTCTCCCTTCCCAGCCAGGCAATGTATTGCTACAGTATGTGGACAACCTCCTCATAACCAGAACTATCTCTGAACGATGTCTACAGAACACGGACAGTGCTTCGTCATCTCTGTGAAGCCTCAACGAAGAAGCCACAGATCTGCCAAGCAACTGTCAAACACCTGGGATTTCATATCTCACAAGGGAAGGTACAACTGAGAGTTGAAAGAAAGTAGGCTGTCCACAATATCCCTGTACCAACCACCAGAAGAAAAAGTCAAGAATTGCTTAAAGCTGCTGGATTCTGCAGAATATGGATATCCGGCTTTGCTGAAATGGCCAAATCCCTCTATGAAGTCACAAAGGGAGGTGAAGATACCCCCTTCTGCTGGAAGCTGGAACATACAAGGGCCTATGACAACATCACGCAGGCTCTCCTAAAAGAACCCGCACTGGTCTTGCCTAATCTGGAGAAACCATTTATTCCATATGTTCATGCGAAGAAGGGACTGGCGATCTAACGGTGTTGTTCTTCTGTCGGTGAGACTCTGTGTTTTATATATGTTGTAGGACCTTTGATGATGATACCAGGGGTGGAGCATGAGACGCACTCACACAAAAAACATACAGACAAGTGGTCATTAATCGTTTGATTGTATGTGATGTAATAACTCAGTCATCTTGTGACAGGCTATGTGTAGTATTGATCCTGCCATTGTGCTTCATACATTGCCTACTCAACTGAATTGGATAAGTTTATGGACAATTCAGACAAGACCTGGTCAAAAAAGTAATTTATGGGGCGTGGTCTGGATGGAGACCGGAGTGGGTGCTTGTCTCCGAGCTCCGCACAAGAGGGCCTTCTAAAAGCAGACAAAAACACAGGAGCGACGGGAATCAGCTAAGAAAGCCCAACAGAGGACTGCCCAGAACAATGTCCACCAGAAAAAAGCCAAAAAGAGGCCCAGAGCAGCTCACAAGCTTCTTCACAGCCCACACAAGTGGAGGGGAGACAGAGGAGTGGCAGCTCGGGAGAACGCTACAAGACAAGGAAGGGGTAAGCAAACTTCTCCCGACTCCCCCCCCCCCCCCCCCCCACTCCAGGAGCCCGACATGTCACTTCACCTTGCAGCAGCTAGAAGCCCGCGATGAGGGGGAAGCAAGGTGTCACAACCAGAGACATCTAAGATGGCGCCTGCTTCTTCTCCCAGCAGTGTCCCTCACTCTCCGCAGCAACAGCAAGGTTTACAGGAGGCAGGTAACCATGGACTCTCACACAGTCCCATGATATAGAAACTGGGACCTGCAATACAGACACCCTGTGTGAGGTCACTGAGGATCCCTTAATGAACATTATCTGTTCAGAGCAAGCTGCATCAGAGCTGTTTATTAGGGAAATGATCCTTGCTTTAAGGGGGGCTCTTCAAAGAGACATCTCAGCTCTTTCAACCTCAATGAATACAACCACAGCTGAAATAGGCAGCAGAGTGGACCATCTAGAGGAAATTTTGTCATCACATAACGACCTTATAGATGCGCATTACAATGCAGTAGATGAGTTGGAGGCTCTTAAATGTAAAGTGGCGGACATGGAGGACAGGAATAGACACAACAATATAAAAATCCAAGGGATATCGGAATCAGGCCCCCAGCCTGCATTAAAAGAGCACATCCAGCAATTAATTAAGCACCTGCTACCTGAATCCACACAGGAAGATTACCTCGACCTAAACCGGTGCCAGACCATCTCCCAGTGACGTCATAATTCAAATTAATTTTTTCCATATCAAGGAAGCTATGATGTACGCTGCCAGACAAAATAGTCTCTTCCAAAACCGCATGAACAAGTTAAGGTATATACAGACCTGTCCCATACAAACGAGAAAGAAGTTTTGGAATATCATGTTGGTACTGCCAGACAATGAGATTCCGTACAAGTGGGGCTTCCCACCTAAACTGATTGTAGCTAGAGACGATAGAGTCTATATTATACAGAATCTTGAGGAAGGTGATAAGCTTTAAAAAAAAAAAAAAAAAAAAATCGAACATACGAGTGGCCAGCTCAAAAGCTCCTTTGCTTTAGACATCAGAATGGGCAACCAATTCTAACCACTGAACATTTGTCTAATATGATAAGTTTCTCTACCACACTACTCTCTCCTTGCTAAAAAAAAAATGGAGAAACTCTTTTCTATATCATTGATGATTCCCACCCTCCTTGTTCCACTTCTATAGAAGGCCTATTTTTTGGACTGGACCATTTACCCCCTAATATAGGCATTTCTTCTGCGAGGGACAGTCAAGTTCCTTGATGAAGGCTGATGATGCCCTGTTCTCCCCAAGTTCTTCCCTAACCTCTTAAGATGGCCCCTATTCCCAGAACCTCTTCATGCCTTTAAACATTGCGTTTTCCTACCACATTTCTACAGAGCTGAAATACAAAAATGAGGACCATAACCGTGAGACCCCTCAGTCCCAGAACATTCAGATCTGTGCTGTGTCCTGGTACCAGGTTGTAATACTGACATACCATTTAAAGGAACCACCATGAACACAAAGCTTATGTCCTACAACATTAAATTCACCATATAAAAGGGCTTCCCTCTGGAGAGATGCACTAACTGCACGAGCAGAAATAATTTGTTTACAAGAGACTTATTTTGCAAAACAACACTGCCCAAAATTCTCCCATCTCAAATTTCCAAAGATCTTCATGGCAAAAGCAGACTCTATAGACTTTAAACTCATCAAGTCTGAGATGGATGAAAGGGGCAGATATAGTATTAATGTGTGAAATTAATGGATTTCTTATGACATTGGTGAACTTCTATGTGCCGAATTCTGCACAATTCCGTTTTCTTAATAAAGTGTTCAGGAGAGTCAGGAAAAAAACAACAAGGTCAGCTACTATTATGCGGAGATTTTAATATCATCTTAGATAGAGCAGTTGATACTAATAGTCGGGGAAGAACGTTAACACCCACACTAGCGCGCTTTGGTTGATGAGAGAGGAGCTTTATGACTCGTTTAGGTGTTTAAATGCAAACGCGAAAGAGTATCTATTCTACTCCTCGAGACATAGAACCTTCACCAGAATAGATGTGTTTTTGGTGGACTTCTAATGTTTTACCAAGAGTGAAGGATGCTTCGATTGGGTCCACCTCCTGGTCGGATCATGCACCAATGTTTCTGCTGACCTTGGGGCTGTCCCCCCTCAACAATTTTTCCAAAAATCTGGTACAATAATACTTTCCTGATGAATATTGATCCTTTTAAGAAGAAGATGCAAGAAGCCATTCAGGAGTATTTCTTATATAATGATCTACCCGAAACTAACCCTTTCACAGTATGGAGCACACATAAAACGGTAATTAGAGGCACAATGATACAACAGGGGGCCAGGTATAAAAAAAAACAAACAAAAACTCTTCTCCTAAACTCCCTACTACAACAGATTAAAAACCTGGAACAAACAGTTTCAAGCAATCCAACTGATAAATCGCATAGAGAGTTGCTGAATGCAAGACAAGAATTGAGAGATCATGTGCTCTTGGAATATGAAAAACATTTCAAATCCCATAAAGCTACATACTATATGGCTAACAATAAATTTAGTAGCCTTATGGCCCGTAAAGTGAAGCAAAAAAGAATCAAATCAAAAATTCCATACATAATTGAGCCAGGGTCAGAGTATACGATTAAAAACCTATTTTTCCTGGGTTGGTAATTTATTTTATGCAAAACTCTTCAATCTTCAGGAAGATTCCCTAACAGTGCAACCCCACGAAAATAAAAGAATTCTTAAATTGTGTTAACCTCCCGACAGTGACCCAAAATCATTTAGAAAAAGAACAATAAGGGACGGCGCTCCACCCACTAAAATGCAGTTCTTAGAATGCAAGAAAGAATAACAAAGGACTTACCCGGTGTAGGTGGATGGATCCCTGTGAAAGAACCCCCCACCTAACACCTCCACGTCCTGGTAGGCGTTGAATAAATGATGAAATCTCCTCTCTCTAATCCAAAAATACTGAAATGGATGCACAGGAGCAAGCAAGGATCTGTCGCCTTCCCCAATCGCGGTGCGACTAAACAAACGTGGAAAGACCAAAGAACAAAAAAAGATCCAGCGCTCTAAAGTGAAGGAAACCTATTAAACTAAATCAATAGTAGGTTCCTTGGTTTACAAAACAAAAGAAAGACTTATTTTAAAAATACGTCCGACGCGTTTCGTCGCATAACAGCGACTTTTTCAAGTGACATCAATACAAACATTTCTTATCCTTATATAGCATACAAAGCATTTTACTCACATGTTAATTACTGCATGCTGCTCGTGCACTGACCCGAGACGCCGTGTTCTGACTTCCGGCGGGCGGGAGGGTGACACAAAAAGCTTCCGGTACTTACATTATGGTTTTTTTGTTCTTTGGTCTTTCCAAAATCATTTAGAAGTACTCAATGCCCCAATCACTGAACAGGAAATTTCAAAAATAATAAAAATCTCTTAAAAAAAGATAAGGCCCCGGGCCCTGACGGGTACTCAAATGATTACCAAACCTTCGGAAAAGAGTTAATTCCAAAACCTAGTTAAAATCTTTAATGAAGCTATGCTTAAAGGAAGCCTCCCAAAAGAAATGCTTCAAGCCACAATAATGGCAATACCTAAACCAGACAAGGAGCCCGCCTCTCCGGCAAATTTTAGGCCCATCTCCCTGCTGAATAGCGACACAAAGATTTATGCAAAAATGCTCTTATCAGCGAGAGTGTTGGTCAAATTACTAATGGCACTCGCCAAGGATGCCCCCTCTCACCCTTGCTTTTTGTCCTGACTATGGAGCCATTTGCTGAAAAGATTAGGACTGATCTGGATGTAAAAGGAGTGCCTCTTCCATTTAGACAACACAAAACAGGATTATTTGCAGACGATGTCTTACTACTCCTGACCCATCCACTGTCTTTTCTTGAAGCAGTGACAAGAATAATCAACAATTTTGGACAAATTTCATACTATAAAGTTAATTCCCATAAATCTCAATTACTGGGCCTTAACATTTCTAAATCTTTTAGGGAAAGTATTAAAAAAAGAGTTTCCTTATGCGTGGACAACAGAACCTGTACCATACTTAGAATAAAAATCTCCCTTCCTCTTGGTAGTATGCCAGCAACGAACTTAAAATCATTGTTTGATTTTAAAGATACAAAAAGAATTAGTTAAATTTGACAAAATAGAACCTTCTTGGTTAGGGAGAATAGTGCTTTACAAAATGATGGTACTCCCAAAAATTCTATATGTTTTTAGAACCATGACCTAGAACCTGCCCTAAGAAATATCTTAAAGTGCTTCAAAACCAGATGCTGGCTTTCATATGGAAAGGGAAAAGACCTAGAGTAGCGGCCTCTATATTGTATGCATCTAGGGGAAGAGGGGGAATGAGTATCCCGAATCCTATAGCATATTATAATGCCAACTTAAAGGGGTTGTCCCGCGGCAGCAAGTGGGTCTATACACTTCTGTATGGCCATATTAATGCACTTTGTAATGTACATTGTGCATTAATTATGAGCCATACAGAAGTTATAAAAAGTTTTATACTTACCTGCTCCGTTGCTGGCGTCCTCGTTCCCATGGAGCCGACTAATTTTCGCCCTCCAATGGCCAAATTAGCCGCGCTTGCGCAGTCCGGGTCTTCTGCAGTCTTCTATGGGGCCGCTCGTGTAGAATGCCGGCTCCGTGTAGCTCCGCCCCGTCACGTGCCGATTCCAGCCAATCAGGAGGCTGGAATCGGCAATGGACCGCACAGAAGCCCTGCGGTCCACGGAGACAGAGGATCCCGGCGGCCATCTTCAGCAGGTAAGTATGAAGACGCCGGACTGCCGGGATTCAGGTAAGCGCTGTGCGGGTTGTTTTTTTAACCCCTGCATCGGGGTTGTCTCGCGCCGAACGGGGGGGGGGTTAAAAAAAACAAAAAACCGTTTCGGCGCGGGACAACCCCTTTAATACAGCAAATCAGATCTTGGTGTTTTCCCCCAGAGGCTATAAGTTGGCCGACCACTGAAAAATTTCTAGGAGGGAGCATAGATCTACGGACAGCACTATTAGCGGCTTCACTCAACCCTAATATCCACTTACCAAACTGCCCTACTATCAAAGCTTCAATCGAAGCATGGATCTATTTAATTAAAATCTCCAAGTCACTCTTCTCTAGGGCTCAGGTCCCAATTCCAATTGAAACTCTGGAATTTCTAATTCCTAATGTAACAATTAAAAGTTGGAGGAGGAAAGGAATAGACTTCATTTCAGACCTTCAGGATAACTCGGGTCTAAAACCATTTGACAAGCTTTGTAAGGAAACTGGTTTGACTAAATTTAGACTGATTTCAATTTATGCAAATTAAAAGTTACTTGATATCTCGAACACAATTATCATTAATGCTGCCCACTTATCCGTATAATCTATTATTTAAGCAGTAATCCCCTAAAATAACTTAGGCCTCATGTCCACGGGGAAAATCAGGCCCGCTACGGATTCTCCATGGAGAATCCGTAGCAGGTCCCTCCTGCCCCACGGACATGAGGCATAAAAATAAGAATTAACTCACCTCTTGCCCGCTCCGGATCTTCATTTCGCCGCGGCTTCATCTTCTCTCCGTCGCGGCCGGATCTTCTTTCTTCGGCCCGGCGGATGTGCATGGCACGTCGGTTACGTGCCCCGCGCATGCGCCGGCCCGACGAAAAAAGATCCAGCCGCGACGGAGAGAAGATGAAGCCGCAGCGAAGGGAAGATCCGGAGCGGGTGAGTAAATTCCGATTTTTGTCTCCCGCGGATCCGGACGGCTTCCATAGGCTTCAATAGAAGCCCGTGGGAGACCCGCACGAAAATGGAGCATGGTCCAGATTTTTTCATGCTCCATTTAAAAAAAAATCACTTTTATTGACCATCCGCGGGTATTTATCTACCCGCGGGTGGTCAATGCATCCCTATGGGATGCGGATCCGCGGGCAGGAGAAGAGTTAAAATCCGCTGCGGATTTTAATTCTTCTTTTGCCCGTGGACATGAGGCCTTATACAACATTTTTAACGGAGAGGCTGAAGAAGAAGATAATAAACAAAAAAAAGTACACCTCCTTAACTGGGAAAAAGATATGAAGGCCACTTACAACTTAGAACAGTGGTCTAAAGCTTTTAATTGGGCCTATAAAAGCCCCGCTTGCGCGAATGCATTGGAAGCACACCATAAAGTGATAACTAGGTGGTACTATTCACCCATAAGATTACTTAGACTTTTTCCAGGTACCTCAGGAATGTGTAAGGTGAGGATGTGGAGAAGTGGGCTCTATTTTTCATATTTTTTGGGAGTGCCCACCCATCTTATCTCTATGGACCTCAGTGTTTGCAACAATTTTTAAGATTACAAGTATAAAAATTAAACCAAATCCACAGTTGGCAATATTGTTGTTCGGTATAGAAGAAATCTCTCCTCTAAAGCTGGAAAATTGTCGCACACATTTTACTTAACCTTAAACTATTAATAGCCAGAGAGTGGAGGTCCCCTAACACATCCTCAATCCAAAACTTAATTAGTATCATATCGGAGCACTGCTCGTATGAAAGACTTTTTGCCCTAAAGCAAAATAGAATGCAAAATTATAGAGAAACTTGGCAACCCTGGTTAATGGGCATTAACAAAGGGATTATTTAATGAAAGAAAATAATAAATAAAAGCTACCTGGGAATAATACTATTTAGGCCTGGAAGGGTGGGCTATATCGGATTATGGATGTGATGGTTCAGGAAATGTACCCCATCCCACCCCCTCCCCCCTATCCCCTGCTTCCCTCTCTTTCCTCACCATCCCGAACCCCCCCCCACCCATTTTTGTGTTTTGTATGAAGAAAGGAGGTTGTACAGATTTATCTTACGATTGGAAACTATATATCTAACCACTGCAATGTTTAATATGTAAACTCAATAAAAATTGGAATAAAAAAAAAAATTTATGGAATAAGGCTGGGTTCCCACAGGGCAGAATCCCACCGGAAATCTCACGGTTTGGCAGCAGCGAAAAACATCGAGATTTGCGCTGGGAAAGTGCTGCTTGGCCACATGCTTTCCCGTTGTTGCCGGCGTTTCTATAGAGGAGAGCGTGGCCGCAACAGAAAAAAAAATTTGACATGCTGCAACCCGGCAATCCGCGCCGCAGCGCCGGCTTTTCCGCAATGGATTGGTATTCCCAAGTGGAAAAGATTTTTGACAAATCTCATCCACATGGCTGGCTAAGACCGAAATTAGCGGCCGCAGGCGGATTTGCCACAGCAAAATTCCGGACAGAATTCCTGCGGCAAATCCGCCCTGTGTGAACCCAGCCTTAATACCGTAATACCTATCACCTGTGTTCAGAGAGGCAGTATAATTCTCTTAAATATCAGAGTTAGTCACAGAAAAAGAATCTTAAATCTAACTTTTATTGAATTGACTAAAAATTGGGACAGACTATACACATATAAAGAAACCAACTGCTAAAGCAGGAAATTGGTTTATAGATATGCACCAGTAATGTTCCTGTTTTGCAGTCTGTTACATCTTCTTGAATTCCTAGGAGATGTATCAAACACAACATATGCTACAGCTCCTGCATTAATATGTAGCAGTTGGCTGTTTTAGGATCTTTACCAGCACTTTTGCTCCACCATTCATAACACCCTTTTCGGAGTAAGGGCTTATTCAGACCAGCGTATATCAGTCTGGTTTTCTCGCCCCAGCCAATATACGCTGCCCCTCTTTGCAAGGGGAGGAGGCGGGATAGGTCGGGAACTAGTGCTGTGAGCTCCCGCCCCCTCTCCACTGTTTGCAATAGGAGGTGAGCTACAGGGCGGAGCCAAGTTCCACCACGCCCACTCCCATTGCAAACAGTGGCGAGGGGTGGAAGCTCAGTGCACTAGCTCCCGACCCATCCCACCTCCTCCCCATGCAGAGAGGGGCAGCGTATATTGGCTGGGCGTCATAACCCGACCGATATGCGCCTGTCTGAATAAGCCCTAAAGATTAGAGGTGTGTAAAATGCAGTGTACTATTGCAAATGCTGTGTTTGCCTGAGTAATTGAGAAGGGCAAGTCCACTCCCTATAAACCCAGAGCGATATTTTTTAAGGCTCTATAGAAGAAGTGTTTGTAAGATGCCTACTCAAGATGCGTAACTCAGATAATCCTTAAGGAAAATATCTATGTTTGTGAATGATCCGCTTACCTGAACAAACTTACATAAGTCTCCTCACTCTATGCTGTAGGAGTATGGTTGCCTCTCTGGATATAAGGCCAACACGTCCAAAATAAAAACATTACACCTAAGTGTCCCTCCTCCCATTTAGTAGCTACTCTGGCACAATTTCCAATATTAGTGGAAAGATAATGCAATTAAATACTTGGGGGTTCATATTACCAGTTCATATTTTATTCCTATAACTTCCCTACTTTCTTTCGCAACCTAAAATCTACTGTAGTTAAATGGGAATCCCGTTATATTTCTCTCTTGGGATGCATTTTGGCTGTTAAAATGACTCATCTGGCCAAACTGCATTATTTTGAACCACTTCTGGTTAGGGTCCCACTACCAGAGATGAGATCTTTATAAGCTAGTATTTCTAATTGTATCTGGGTCTAATAAGCACCATAGAATTCTAAACTGTGTCATGCTGGGTGGCAGGAAGCAGGGAGCCCTCGTGATACAGAATTTCTTTCATCATTGGGCAGTGCACTTCAGGCGTATTCAGTCATCGGCTTCCCATTACGCCTATACTAAATGGACCGAAAATAATAAGTAGCGCTGCGGAATAAGTTGGCGCTATACAAATAAAGATTATTGTATTATTAAGTAATAGGTTACGCTGACACACCCTAAATCTTTTCTGTGGCTGCCTGGTCGTCCTTAGGGTTGTTTCACTTTGAGTGCTGATACCCCTCCCGACTCAAATCATAGGCCTCTCACTAGCCAAGCCAGAATCCTACCTCACACGGATGAGGGGCAAAACCCCCCCAAAACAGCAGTCTGTGTAGGAATTCTGGCTTTTCAATTCCCAATTATTGTTTTGCAGACCTGTATAAAGGGTCTGACATTGATTTGTAGGAATGCTGCCATGCAATTCCATCTTCCTAATTTGCACCTAACATTCATGGATTTGAGCCACGTATTTGCTGAATGGGCATTGCTTATTTTACTTTGTTTTTTGCACACGTACTTTGTTTTTTGGGGGGGTTTTTGCACACGCAAAAAGTAGACAACCAAGCTCCCATTCATTGAAATGAGCACATATTGAACTAATTACACTAATTGCCCTTTTTTTTTCGCAATGGAAGTCTGTGCAAAATATGCTTATGCAAATGAACCTTTTGAAATCAATGGATTCTATTCACTGTGTTTTACGCATGCAAATTTTCTGTGCATAATATGCTACACAAATACGTGTGAATCCGGCTTAAGACATACGTCCACATAAACCCATGAACGTTACCATAAACAAGACTGAATGCAGAATGTGGAAAGAGCGGTAAATATATAAAAGATAAATAAAAAACTAATTTGCTTCCCATATTTAATTGTACCCTAAACCCACAAAACACAGTCATCAAATTAGAAAAGATTGGGCAGGTCAGGATTGGCTTAGTTTGCGGTTTTTGGTAAGCGGATATTTTCTTTATATTACTCGATATAGTGTATACATGTTCCGCAGTGCTGTACACACATTTCCATCACTCACGCATATAAAAGGCTTGTCCACCTTTAAACTATTGATGACTTTGCCTATCTACACACGGTTGAGTGCGATATCGGGCTGAGAAACTCAGCCTAATATCGCGTTCACAAATGTGCGTTTTAACAGCGATAAGTTCAATCAAGTAGCAATCCTCCGGCGCGGCTTTCAGCTGTGTCAGAGGATCGGCAAGCGTTTCACGTTCTCTTCAATGAGAAACCTCACATGGCACACCTTGTGATGTGTTTTACTTTCCTATTGAAAACAATGGGCAGTGCGTTCTAAAGAACGCAAAAAGATGGGACATGCAAAGATTCAAAATAATGGTGTTCATATTCGTGCGACTTGTAACACAAAAATCTCGCACGAGTTTCTCAGCCGTGTGAAACCGGCCTTTAGTCATAAATTGTTGATTGGTAGCAGTCCACTGTCCTAGATCCCCACCAATCAAGTATTTGTGCGGTAGCTGTGTCATTGTACAGAGCTGGAAGCAGACATCTCCATACAGTTTCCAGCTGCCTGGATTGGTATTACAGGCACTGTTCCCATGGAATTCAATGGGAACAGTGCCTGCAACACCAACCTGGACCAGTGTAGTGTGTAAAGAGCTCTTTCTTTCCAGAACTCTACATTGACACAGCAGCTCGGGAAATGACTGATCAGCAGAGTTCCTAAGCAGCAGAGCTCCGCCAATCTAGTATTGACAACGAATCCTGAGGAATGGTCATCAACAGTTCAAAGGTGGAGAAGCCCTTTAAGTAAAGGTCAATAATTATAAGTGTGTTAGGTTGACATGAGCATTTAAACTTGAGCAGCTCTGTTTAAATTCTGTATAATGGAAATTTTTGGTGTCCAGTTAATGTTGATTCAGCCTATTGCAAAATTACAATTTCATGACACATACAATACTGCAGATTAGGAGAACAATTTGTTCTTTCAGTAATCAAACTTTCACATTTTTCTTTTCTTTTAGTCCACGATAGCTCGTTTTCTTTTTCCGTCTATCCAGGGCTGCCTTGAGTGCACTTTTAATTGTATGTTCGTTGTTCAATACATTGTAACGATTCAGTTCTACTAGTCTATTAAAATCAGTAGCCTCATAGGTAAAATTTTTTGTCCTGTAAGGAGAATCTTTTTCTCGAAGTAGAAAGCCTCCGAAAGCTTTTTCCTCATCGGTCTCACGAAAAAATCCTGTAACATTTGAAAACCAAGAAAAATTAGCACATACATTTCACAGAAAAAGGAAAACCATAGCATTTTTCAAAAAATTATCACAGCTTTTTTTGTGTTGCAAAAACCTGAGACTAAAAACAGAGGAGTAACGTAGGTAGTATGCTTAGCTGAAAACAGACAAATGTCCATGCAGTTCAGCCTGTTTCCACCCCCCTGTTTATCCAAAGGAAGGCAAAAAAAACCAATGAGGCAGAAGCCAATTTACCCCATTTTGGGGAAAATATTTTTTCCTGAATCCATAATGGCAGTCAGAATAATCCCTGGATCAACCTTTTACAAATGTTCCTACCTGACTTCAAGCTTGGCAGTAGAAAGATCCCCGAATCAACAACCCTTCCGGTTACTTAAGGTCTATGACCTATAATGTAATAGTGCTCTAAAATGACATCTAGTCCCCTATATCGATTTTGCCATGAGGGTATTGTAATCTGAAGTCACTGGCTAGTTGCTAGATCTGTGGGAGTCTGATCACTAGGAGCCACAAGGTTCACCACAATGGAGAACCCAGTCCCTTGCCTCCCTTCCTCCCACCTACCTCCCAGTCAAAATACTCCTCCATTCAAATTCTTGCATAATAAGGCAACTGGCTGCAACCAAACCTTTTCTTGTTGAGGACAGAATATGCCCCACTCCCTCAGCCAATGAGGAAGTATAGGAGGGGATGGAGATTACTAATGGGCTGGAATACACAATCTTGCGGCATTGAGTAAATGTTTTAAAGATTAATCTCCGATAAATTCTCACCGGTAGGTCAGATAGATGCAATAGATATAAGGAAGGAGCATGCTTTAGATCTATGTGCAAGACATCACATAGACCTTCTTCCAAAAAGCTGACAGCTTCAGGCAGTCCTAGAAAATATGTAAGAGGGAGCCAACATCTGACTGACAGCGGCAACTTGTAGGGGGAAACAGAGAGACACATTTTATGTAACTTGA